>NC_137816.1:34547099-34604599 GCF_963921795.1 Nannobrachium achirus | reverse complement strand
GGGGGGGGTCCCTGGAACTAAATATTTTGAGATGGGGGTCCGTGGCCAAATACATATCATTTTGGGGGTCCTTCACATGAAAAGGTTTGAGCACCACTGACAAAGAAAATCAAGATTTTTCAAAAAATAGCAGATCTACAAGCTTGCAGCACGGCACTCGGTGCCGCGCTGTGAGCTTGTATATCTGCTATTTTTCAATAGTTAAAGCACAAAATAATGCGTCACCAGTCTAAATGGGTTGCAGTGAATCCTTGTACCCACGGCCCAGAATTTGGTGCGACACCCCTGCCAGCCAGGCACAAACTGCACACCTACTGCTTCCTTGTACCTCATTCCCTCCCTCCGTATACGTCCCCCCCCCCCAACCCCAACCCTCCCCCCTTATTCTCTCAACCCCAGCATACACTTCGTCGCTTTCTCCGCCGCCCAGCTGTGGCAATGATCCATCACTACCGATGAATAAAAAACAGGTTGCATATTTGTCTCTTGTGGAGAGAGAGAGAGAGAGAGAGAGAGAGAGAGAGAGAAAACGGGCCTCTCTGTCATCGGGGAGGCCGGCGGGGTAAAGACAGATAGCTGTAGCCGTCCTTAGAGAGAGGATGGACTTAACGCGGGTCTATGAAACAACGTAGCCAGGGAGGACGCATGCAGACACTTAAAGACAATGCAGCTACCCGCGCAACGCTCCCACAACTCTTACTTACTTTAACATTAAATAAAGCAATAATTATTGAATTCCTTTCGAATGAGTAAGATGCTAGAAAGTAAACAATGGGAACATAATTGCAGAGGGAAGGCAATCAATGCGGGCAGTCATTTGGGCCATGTTGATTGTGTAGGCTGCCGTAGAGAGTGTGTGTGTGTGTGTGTGCGCACACATGCGTGTGCATTTGTTTGAGGGTGTGAGAGGGGGAGCACAATGTTGTGACAAGGTGCTGAATAATACGTTCTCACATACGCAGGCACAAAACAAGAGTTGGGTAATCCCTCCTTCAATAGTGACCCAGGGCTCTAAACAATAGCTCTCAATCAGCTGATCAATGTGTCCACATAATTCATGGGCGAGTCACTCTCTCTCTGTGTGAGCGAGCGGGAGGAGAAGCAGGCGGGCGGTGCAGAGATCAATGCCCTGTGTGGTGATAACGAGCCTGGGTCTATGCCCACAGGAGCCCCGCACTGGCGTCCATGGTCCCCCTCATTAAGAACATTTGGATAAGCATGGCTATACATACATAATGTGCACTTCTAATCGCCAGCCAGATAAACACATTTCCCCCATTCTTAATGACCTAGGTCCTGCTTAGGTGACACACGGTAAATGACTCCGGATAAGACAGGAAATGATGTCAGTCCCCAAATAGAAGAGGAGGAGGGGGGAAAAAAGAAAAGAGTGAAGCGAATTAATGGCGAGCTGTTGCCCTCCTCTTTGAGTAGCTAATTAACAGCTTAACCTCCTGGCGCTTTTATGAATACCACGCTGCGAGCAGCTAGCCCAAACTGCAGTTCAACAAGTCTACCTGCAGGAGGCAACAGCTGGGAGGAGCCATGGGGGTAAGGGGCAGGGGCGTCAATTGGGTATGGCAGGGGTATGCAGCTGCCATACCCTGGGTCCAGGGGGGACAGTAAAAGTAGTTTTTAAATATAAATCCATGAATGTCTCTTGAATGTGCTGGTTATTATGTTGTTAAATTACGGTCAAATAACTACAAATGCAAAATTTTACAAAATGGTCAGTTTAACAAGGTATTATAATTATATTCTCCACACTTGTATTCTCCCCATCTTGACAAAATAGTTTATTCCCAGGTTCCGCAGGTCAGCTGCACAGGTGCAATGCATTATTGTTAAATGTGGCACGTTTACTAACATGCCATGTTTAGCTGCACTTAAACAACCGTTCCAGGCTGCCATATCCAGCCCAAGAAACTGTAGAAACCCAGGGAAAAAATGGACAAAACACGTTTTCATGAGGACTCCCTTTGCCATACCCTAGCTTTTGCTGAACTGACGCCACTGGTAAGGGGGACGGGGGGGGGGGGGGGGTACCTAAACAACTAGTGTTGTTCTACAGCCATGCAGGGACATCTGTACCGGCAGCGTACCACCTGGATGAGGAGCGATGTGGGGCAACTCTGGACCTGCCCTGGCCCTCCTCTTGACAGCATCTCACGTTGCTGTTTCAACAACACAACCCTCCATTTTGGACTGTGCTGGTGGTTTTAATTATTTGTAAAAGGACCGGGCGAGGGTTGGAATTTGTTCAAGGAGGCACACTCCAAATCTTTGAGTGATAGAAACGTTTTTTTTTCTCCTTTTTTATATTAACCACTTGAACTCTAGCGTCCATATTCTATCACTCGCGCTGCGAGGCGTTGTGAGCTTGTAGATCGGCTATTTTTGGCAAAGAGCTTTGGTGTAGAGGGGAAAAAGAACAGACTATAAATATCTGAAAACACAAATTGACATGAATCCAAAATAAACTGAAGATTGTGCTGTCAAACAATGAAACTACCGTATATGGAATCTATGAACAGGTTGTGGGGGTCCCTGCTTCATCGCTCTCTCAACTAAGGGGTCTTTGGCCTGAAAACGCTGAAGACCCCTGCTCTAACCCAGGATGATCTATATTTCTAGTTTATTGTCAGTTTTTTTTGAGCAGTGCTAACCGCTCCTACATCTGGCTTTGTCTGTTTGCACGTATATATACTGTATGTCCCACTGACTACTTGGCTCATTGGCCAAGCTGTTCACGGGATGCTTAATGAAATTAACTTGCTCACTTCACACCGGGTGTGATGTTGTTTTTGTTTTTTTTACTTTTTAATAAAAGCTGCATGTCAGGAGGCATCTGTTCTTTCGTAAAACATCTTATTCATTAATGTGAATTAATGTTGTCAAGCAGGGAGAGAACAGTGTGCTCGTCCCACAGGGGAATATGCCCTTCTGCTGAGGTCTGCTCGCAGTGAAATATTTGTAACGTGCTAGTGTAGTTTAGAAGACAGCTCAGCTCAATCAGTGTCTCTCTCCAGAGTCTCAGTCCCAACACAGTAAAATCTGCGTTAATGTATCCATTTGTAACTCTGAAAGTGTAGTTTTGTTCATTGTCAGAGATAAATGAACGCTCTGAATTTCACAGTGAAGAAGCGAGAGAGAAGAGGCAGATCTGTGAAAAAACAAACCCCACACACCTGCTCTCAGCAGCCACCAGACCACCTCAACCTACCCTGTACTCCACCCCATCATCTGAGCTCTTCTCACACTGAGCCCGGAGGCAAGTAACATCACAGTGAAAAACCACTCCCAGTCTCCCAGCTAGGATATTGGGCCTATAGGCAAGGTTTTAAACGTGAACTGTAGCTAGCGTGACATAAGCCTACAACACTGTATTGGGCTTCAGATGGTGGGGGGGAAGTACACAGTGCAGCTCCTGCAATGATGATACCCCCTGCTAGAGGCAAATGTTTCGAATACAAACCACAGTGACACTTGGTTGAAATGTTAGAACAAGGAAGCCTAGAGCAACAAATGAACTCAGATCCTGTAGCGCATCTAAACCTCCATGTAAATCAGAAGAGAATCTCAGGAATGTATTACCACACACTGCTGCTGTGTGAATGACTGCTGTCTGTTTAAATGGCAATGCATTAGCTCTCTAAATACGGCCGTATCGGTATATAGGGTTTCTCGTGCGAGTTACTGCGCGTGCACGGCACAGCATCTGTGCCCGTGCGAGTGTGTATGTGTACTCATATTAAATGAGGATGAGATGACTGACTAGGTACATCTGGACTCGGCCATAGTGGCGGCCCGCGAATGTTAGTGGCGTGGATGGAAGCAGAGGCAGCCCCCGCGCCCACGCAGCTGACAGGGAGCCCTGACACCTCACCGCCTCTCATTTGTCACTTGCCAGGCACACAATTGCCGAATGGCCTTGTGGAGCGATCGGGGGGGTTGTGGGCTCCAGGAAGCTTGTTAGGCGTAGGTGGAGAGCGGAAGGGGGAGTTAGTAGAGGGCGCTGTACAGCCGTAAGGGCCAGGGGTGTCGCACCAAATTCTGGGCCCGGGGTGCAAGGATTCACTGGATTATTTTGTGCTTTAACTATTGAAGAATAGCAGATCTACAAGCTCACAGCGCGGCACCGAGTAGTGCCACGCTGCGAGCTTGTAGATCTGCTATTTTTGAAAAGTCGTGAAAAGTTGTGCAAGTCTTTGGATATTTCAAATCCTTCTGAGGTTTTTTGAAAAACCTATGTTTCTATATCAGTGGGGCTTTTCATGTGAAGGACCCCCAAAATTATATGTATTTGGCCATGGACCCCCATCTCAAAATATTTAGTTCCAGGGACCCCCCAGAAGCAAAATTTGAGTTACAAATGTTCGCTTAAAAAAATACATATATTCAAAGATTTGCACACATTTTCACGACTTTAAAAAAATACCAGATCTACAAGCTTGCAGCGCGGCACTCGATCAGTGCCGTGCTGTGAGCTTGTATATCTGCTATTCTTCAATAGCTGAAGTATAAAATAATTAAGGCCCCTCCACCTTGGGCCCTGGTAACTCAGTCCCACTTTTCCCCCCCTTGTGACGCCCCTGGTAAGGGCTGGGTACATGGGTGGGTCGTGGGGATAGGTTGGGGGGAAGGGGTGGAGGGCCGCGAGATGAAGACACAGTCATACGGCACTTGTGATGATTAATGTAGTCAGTGTAAATTAAATTCAGAGCGAGAACATTACCCCGGCACCATTAGTCTTTGAGAACAAATATCCCACTCTCTGCCCCGAATGCAGATTCATCACCGTATGTTTGTACGGGTAGGAGTCATCGTAAACCAAAAGGGCTTGCAGTCGACCCTGCAGGGGTCAAACTGGACCGATCTGAATCCACATCGTATAGCAGGGGTCTTCAACGTTTTCAGGCCAAGGACCCCTTAGTCGAGAGAGAGATGTAGCAGGAACCCCCACAGCCCATAGATACCATATAGTTTCATCATTTGACAGCACAATCATCAGTGTATTTTGGATTCATGTCAATTTGTGATTTCAGATATTTAACCACTTGAACTGTCAATACTTAATAAATTTGACCTTTCACTCTGTACTTAGTCTGCTCTTTTCCCCCTCTACACGAAACCTCTTTGCCAAAAATAGCCGATCTACAAGCTCACAACGCCACAACGCCTCGCGCTGCGAGGCATTGTGAGCTTGTAGATCGGCTATTTTTGGTTCATAGAATATGGACACTAGGGTTCAAGTGGTTAATATAGAAAAGGAGAAAAAAAGCTTCTATCACACAAAGATTTGGAGGTAACTCTGAGGACCCCCTAGGGGTCCCGGACCCCCTGTTGAAGAGCCCTGTCGTAGAGCTAACTATGAACAAAATGCACCCTGTACCCTGCCTCTCTGTGACCTACAACCATAGCCTACGATGGCCTACATGAAGCCAGAGAGCTCTCCGTAGGGCTCGGCTGGCCGGATGGATGCGGCTCAGACCCGCTTCTTGCCTCTGGGCCTGTTGTCATCAGCCGACCTCCTCCTGTTCCACCCTGTTCCCTGAGCCGCTGACGTAACAGCATGAGGAGACACAGAATACAGTTTCTTCCAGCTCGTATTATCTAGCTCTCTCTCTCTCTCACCCCTGGCATTCTCATTTTAGCAGGGTAAATATTTCTCTGCCGTGTAATTGGTTGCTGCTTCAGGCTATGCCAGTGTTTCGCAAACTTTTACATTTCAAGGTCTCCCCTTAACTCTGACAGTGTACAAATGGAACTAAATGGATCCTAACGGGTTCATTTGGTTCCATCTGTAGCCTACACTGTCAGAGTTACAGACTTGTATGAGTCCATTTAGACCCCCCTAAAAGAACCCACAGAGTTCATGGAATCCACTTTGAGAAAGGCTATGCAATAAGACAGCGATGATGTAGAGCTGGGTGGTATCAACAGAATCGAATATCACAATATTTTTGACAAAATAGCCTACCTCATTATCGATATTGTGACGATATATCCTATTGTGACAGTTATATATTTTCATGTTCTAAAACAGTGAGAATAAGATTCAGAGCTTGAGCATCTGTTGTTTTCGTTATTATTAAAAGTATTAAAAGTGATTAAAACCATCAAAAGACAACACTTACGTCATACTTATTACGATATCCAAAATCCCAGACAATATCTACTCCCATATCACAAAATAATAAAAAATAATATTGATATATTGCCCAGCCCTACATTCTCACTAGAGACAGAGGCGGTTTGTGGGATCGAAGGTGTTTGAAATCTTGGAGGTGTTTGGTTGTTCATGCACTGCCCTAACCACACCTCACTACAAAAGCCAACTAATTAAGATCAGCGATGATGGGCTCAGCTCAAGTCAATATTTAACATAGTCTTAAGCAGCCATCTTTATTAGTAGCACTGAGCTGACAAAGGGAGCAACAAGGCCTTCAAGTGATCCCCTTCTTAAAATGCAAATTAATGAGTGGAGGCGGATATACACAGTACGAGTCCATATGAGGGCTTATTTGCATGGCTCATGAAGTGGCTTGTTGGAGAGAATTGAGTGTTCTTCTTGCACACCCACCACTAGACTTGGCAACTTGTCCACGGACGCTAGCATATATAAAGCTAACAATATAAGTGATCCTCTTCTATATACTGTACAGTTACAGTAAAACCTTATACAATGTTCATATAAAGCACAATGAGACTTTGGTAGATGTTTCGGTTGTTTAGATGCCTTGCTGTGATGTGGCTTGGATTCCAAAAATAGTCTCCTCATTGACTTACAAAGAACAGTGAAACAGCTCTAGCTGTCAAAGTCACTCTTTTAGCATAAAACTGAACGCAAACAAAGACTATCACAATTTTGTGAAAGAATAAATTATAACTTCCTGTTGATTTTACGGTTTGAAAATCCAGATCCATGGATCCAGTCCGGGTCTTCATCCCAATACAAATACCTAAATCAACATTAAGTTGACAGTTGATATATTGGCAGAATTGGCTTTGTATGCGTTCGTTTATGTGTTAAAAGAGAGACTTTGAGAGCTGTTTCACAATGCAATGCCAGGTCAATCAGGATCGTTTTCTAATCAACAGAGCAATGGAACAAGATATCTCGCCAAGTTACAGTACATCACAGCAAGGTAACTGCACAAGTTAAACCTAAAGTGTCATTATACTTTATACTTTATACTATACTACGTTATACTATACACATTTCAATTCTTACACTCTGAGATACATTAACATTACAGATTTTACTTTGTGACAATAAGGGTACAAAAAATGTATAATTTAAACAAAGACTACAGTACTTCAAGAATAATCTACCATGTAATATAATATTATGTCTGCGTAATATAGTATATTATTTATACTCTAATAGATCATATTTTATTTCCTGTAAGGATTTCTTTCCTGGTTTCCTATGGGCCGCAGCCACTTAAACCCTGGTATCCTATATTTTCATTATACTGTATAAAAAAAAAATCAAACATTCAACTTCTGCTAGTTTTTTTGGGGGCAAATGGGCGTAGATGGTTAAATCCTTCATTCATTCAGCTAGGAAAGGGCCATGAAAACGTCTTGTTGTCTTGTTGCTTTTGCCCCCTAGCTTGGCCAGAACTGGAATATTTTTCCTTCATAAGAGCAATGGTAGCTTCTAACCCATGCCCGCAGGGAGTTAGTGCACTTGTTTTGAAAAATGGTGCTCTCTGAAATGCCCCCCCTTCTTCCCATGCACAGACTGCACGCTATCTCTAATACATATAGACCCTGCTAACACACACTGTTTTATAGGGTCATTCTGCTCAGCCAGCTCATTAGCCACTGAAAAAAAAAAAAAAAAAAAACATAACTCCACTTTCCATAAAAAAAGAAACAAAGTGCTCATTGATCAGGGTGATCAATGGAGGATCAATAACCTAAACCCTCATCATTCCCAGCGCAGCATAATTACAGCTGAGATATGGTCGTCATCACTAAAATCAAACATAGGCCAGGCTAATTGGAGGCAGCCTATTGCTTTAGTCACGCTGGTAAAAAGCTTTCCCGAGCCTCTGAAAGACTTGTGATGGCTGGGCAATGGAGCTTCCCAAAATAACCGCTCATGCCATTAGCCAGTGTCATCATGGAGGTCGCTGCGTGCAGGCGGCCCGTTTGGAGGACATCTAATACAGGGCACTGCAACCTTCTGCACAGGAGCCCCATGGATACCTTCTCATGGAAAATATGCGCATGTATGTTTTAAAGCTACAATGCTTGTTTTAACAAATAAAACATCATTTTTTAACCAATCTGTATGTTGACACTAACCTGCACATCTGAAGTGGTAGAAGGTGGTCTCCCTACTGTCCATTGAGGAATTTAGACCCTAGTTCCCTTCTCCCCTCTACACCAAACCTCTTTGCCGAAAATAGCCGATCTACAAGCTCAACGCCTCGCAGCGCGAGGCGTTGTGAGCTTGTAGATCTGCTATTTTTGGCCAAAGTTCTCAGAATCTGGTTAAGAATCTGGCTAAAAAGGAGATTTTTTTTTCTTTCTATCACACAAAGATTTGGAGGACCCCCTGTAGTAGTAACTCTGAGGACCCCCCTGTTGAAGACCCTTGCCCTAGTGTAGTAGGGTAGGACACCTGGTGGTTAACAATGTCATGATAATTGTTATCTGAAGCAGCGTATTGGTCTCTAGATGTGCCGTCATCTTTACTGTAGTACGGACATTGTTGCAATTACCTTTCTCCATCGGGAGAGACATAAATTGTAGCTTTAAGATCACATTAAGCTCTTTTTATTGGACAGCTTGTGATCAGAATGTATTAATGTCTCAGAGGAGTGTCCTTATTACACAGTTTCTTGCTGACCCCTGTTAAGCATCGGTCAGGAAAAACGAAGATGCCATTTTTTTCCCACTCACCATCAAGGTAGAGGTGAGCCTGGTACACGAGCATTCACCCTGGATGGCACTGCAGCCGGGCTGCCCTCCCTGGCCTCCCTGCCCACACCGTACAACACGTACAGGCGTACACACAACTACACAACTACACACACTGCTAAATCGTGCACAAAGTCTCAAACTATACTTCAAAGGCTACCACTTTTCCTCTTCCTGTTTATTGATTCGATAGACCTCTTGTTCAGTAATTGTGCAGTAAATCAAGCATGGTGAACACTAATCTCAACCCTGGGAGGAAAGTGTTAAAGGCAAAACCTGCTGAAAAGTGCATAATTAAGGTGCAGTGTTCAGCCAGGAGAGAGAGAGAGAGAGAGAGAGAGAGAGAGGACACATCCCTCCTCCCTCTCACATTTCTCACTCGCTGCCTGCCTGCACAACCAGAGGCAGGAGGGAGTGGGCTTGGCAGAGGAAGCAACGGGGAAGTGTATACAGTTTCTAACCACCTCCCTCTCTCTCTCTCTCTCTCTCTTTCTCTCTGTCTCTCCGTCTCTCTCTCTCCCTCTCTCTTTCCCAATGCATTCTCAACCAAAGCGCCGGGGGCGCCATGCTTGTAAAGTAACCACAACCCTTTGAGTGCCTCTTGTATTTACAAACGGAGGTATGTCAGAATCAAAGGCATTACCACATGACATAACACATTAAACAGTCAACAAATTGAGAATTTATAGACTGGATAGATTGTTGAGCGGGGAGCACAGGAGCGCTGTGACTGTCGGATTAAAGTTTAGCTAGCGAGAGAGGCGAACTTACCTAGACCAGAGAAGAGGACTGGAGTCCGTTGTGTCAGATCCCTCCCTTCTCTTCCCCCTCAGCACACACACACACACATACACACATACACACTCACACTCACACACAGCTCAGGCTCTACTCCAGGTGGAGACAGCTATCACGTTCCTATCTACTTCCTGTTTGTCTGGACACTCCTCCCCATTCTCTCTCTACTCACACTTATAGAATGGTGAATTACTTTTTTTCCTGAGCTAATTCTCCACAGAGAACTGTAACACTGCATCTCTGCCCTCCATATTCAGAAAGAAAGAAACCTGCAGACTCCCCCTTGCTTAGTTGGATCTAGCAGCTACGCTCTCTCTCTCTCTCTCTCTCTCTCTCTCTCTCTCTCTCTCTCTCTCTCTCTCTTTCTCTCTCTCTCTCCCTCTCTCCCTCCCTCCCATCCCTCTCTTTTCCCTATCCTCCGTCCTCCTGACTCTTTCCCCCGTGTTGCTGTTCTCGCCTAATCTCACCTCGCAGTTTTTATTTCGCCCTCATCAGCAGGGAACTAAAAATAAATGATAAATGGAACATGATATTTTAAAGTCTTATCCCTTATCTGTTCTTACAAGGGAATAATGGGGTAGTTAATCCTGCAGATCCCCCCCCCCCCCCCTCCCCCTCCCACCTCAGATTGATTAATCAGCACATGCGGACAATCAGATAAATGATTAATATTCCCCAGACCTGTGGTCAGACAGTTACCCCCTGAAACCATCAGTAATAATTCAGTAACCCTCTCCCGCACCACGAGCTGCTGCTAGTCAGCCTCACTCAGCATCAGCACCCTGATGTTTCCTGCAGGAGTTTCAACTCTCTGCACCAGAAACTCAGACACACCAGGGGGACATGGAGTCTGCAGTCTCCAACCCCCCTCCTATGCAGAACAGAGAACACCTGCTTACCTGGGCAGACTCAACACTTCAAGAAACCTCCACACATCTTAAGCCTGATTTATACTTGTTTGTGTACCCAAAATAGCTAATACAAGGGTCTTCAACAGGGGGTCCGGGACCTCAGAGACAGAGTTACTACAGGGGGTCCTCCAAATCTTTGTGTGCTATAAACCTTTTTTTCTCCTTTTTATTATGAACCCTAGTGTCCATATTCAAAGAACTTTAGCCAAAAATAGCAGATCTACAAGCTCACAACGCCTCGCCCTTGCAGATCGGCTATTTTCGGCAACGAGGTTTGGTGTAGAGGGGGAAAAGAGCAGACTAAGTACAGAGTGAAAGGTCAAGTTTATATTGACGGTTCAAGTGGTTAAATTTCTGAAAACACAAACTGTCATGGAATCCAAAATACACAGATGATCGTGCTGTCAAACAATGAAACTATATGGAATCTATGAAAAGGTTGTGGGGGTCCCTGCTTCATCTCTCTCTCAACTAAGGGGTCCTTGGCCTGAAAACATTGAAGACCCCTGAGCTAATATATTTGGTGCACAACTAAGCATAAATCAGGCATCGGTGAGGGCAATGACAATAACAGTCTGCGCCGTAGTTGTTGCATTTATCCGCTATACTCAGCAAAGAAGTCTGACCTGACGTCACGTCAACGCACAGGGCCCTCTACGACACAGAACAAGATGTTCTAGTTTGATCTGGCATGAACAATTGCACTTGCATTCACATGTTGTGTATACAAAAGCACCTCATATCGGATAGAAGCAAGAGGGGGGTAAATAGATCACTCAAGAGTGCCACATGCACCGGCACTGGTGTTACGTAAGCGCTAAGGTAACGTGCGCAGAGTAGGGATGGGACGATATGAACAGTTCATATCACGATTATTGTGACAAAAGAAATCGCGATTTACGATATTATCGCGATAATCAAAATCCATTATCCTGGGGCAGAACATTTGCCAAAAAATAGCTGATCTACAAGCTCACAGCTAGTAGATCGGCTATTTTTTGGCAAAGACATTTGATAGAGAGTGAAAAAAAGACTGTATCAAGTATGTATATTATAAGTACATTTGACCAATTATAGAGGGTTTAAGCGGTACCGGATATGCAGCTCGGCAAATAAAAGGTGAATTGATCCCAGTGCATGACGAAGGACAATATCACGACATTAAATCTCCACAATGCGATTATCGTGAGTGTTTTTTATCACGGTAAACTATAATATCGCTTATCGTCCCATCCTGGCGCAGAGAGAGAACAGTGCCACCACCGCCGCCACGTAGCCTCGGCCAAGCGGACCAGATGTCCCCAGACACACGGAGAATCTGAGAGACAGACAGGCTGTTTAGGAGCGGCTCTCCCATGATGCCTCGCCACCCTGCGTGAGCACACCCTGTCCTACTGATGGATCCCCTGTTTATTCAGCTATTTTTAGGAACAAAAGGGGAGGGGGGGGGGATCTCCATTCAGAAACGCTTTCTTTATCTCTCCCATTACCCGCACCGCTCTCCCTCCCACGGAGGTCAGCGAACAGCCGCGTTCGTGGCCCTTGCTTGCATCTGCCAGCTAGAACTGTTATTAATCAAGGGCGAAAGGGCCAGAGGCAGCAGAGAGAGAGTGCGGCCCTCACTCCCCCACACTTGCCCCCGGCCGGGGCAGGGTTTGGGGGGTGGTGGTGGGTGGGAGGTAAACACTGCACTGTAGGTGTGGAATGTCTGTCCTACGTACACTGTGGGCAGCGGGCCCAGGGTGCCACAGTATGTCTGGGGGTGTGTATCTCTGTCTCCGCCTGCACTTTAAGATACATGAAACTGTCCCACACCATGTCCTCACACCCACACACCCACACACACACGCACACACACACACACACACACACACACACACACACACACACACAACCCCGCGGCAGCCTGCCCTGGCCCCCTCACTACTACATCCCAAACCCCTCCTCTCTGCCATACAGGAGGACTGGCCTTTGTGTGGTGTCTGACCGGCTGGCTGCCTGAATCAGCATGTGCAGCTGTCTGCTCTGCTCCACTAGCAGGACACACTGACTCCTCACTGCACTACTGCTGGGTTATATGCCACTACAACAACTACCGTACAGCTGTTGGGTTATACTGTATGCCACTACAACAACTACCGTACAGCTGTTGGGTTATACTGTATGCCACTACAACAACTACCGTAGTACGGTAGAACCGTACAGCTGTTGGGTTATACTGTATGCCACTACAACAAGGGTGTCCAAAGTGCGGCCTGGGGGCCATTGGGCCAAATACGGCCAGAGGACAAATTTCATACTGCCCTCTGCTTCATTCCTAAATTGTATTATAAACTGACTGCCAGCACCGTCAAACAAGAATATTTTCCCAGAGTATAATTTGTCAGGATTGTTCCCTGTTTTAATTCTGAAGGGGTCAAAGAAAGGCTATTTTATTGTATTTTTTACCTTGCACGTCTGGTTACATTTGGTAATGTGAAATAAGGCTGAGTTATTTGTGTTTTGTACAGAGCATGACACCTGACAAATGACCCTTGATATTAAATATTGATGATGATAGTTAAATAAAATTGTTTAAATGTGATGCATACGTACTGTGTGTATGTGATTTTGTTACGGTTGACCGAAAGTGCATTCTGTCAGGAGACAGTCGGCCCCCCTTTGAAAAAGGTTTGGACACCCCTGCACTACAACAACAACCCTAGAGCTGTTGGGTTATATGCCACTACAACAACCACTGTACAGCTGTTGGGTTATATGCCACTACAACAACCACCTTACAGCTGTTGGGTTATATGCTACTACAACAACCACCGCACAGCAGTTGGGTTATATGCCACTACAACAACCACCGTAAAGCCCATGCAGCTCAGAAGCCACTGGCCTCAGAAGGGTTTACGCAAACCATCCAGTAGTGTTTGAAAACCTTTGGACGCTACAACCATAAGACCTGGACGTGAAACAGGGGCACGACCAAGTCTTTAACCACCAAGAGGCCATTCAATACTCTCGCCAATATCGCTTATGATATACGGCGTTGTCTTTAATAGGTAGGAGTGCAGCGTGTAGGGCGGTGTTGTGAAAAAAAGCCCCCTGCTTTTATATAACCGTTACAGTTCGCTTTGATCCCGTCTCTTGCTCCGCTGTTTATAAATCAGCCACACAAATATTTATGAGCGGAACGAGGAAAATGGCTGGTCTGGTTTGTATCTCGCTGCCCCCCCACCCCCCATCTCTCCCTCCCTCCCTCCCTCTCTGTGGCTGATGTGTAGATGAGGCCACCGCAGACGCACAGCGAGTGCATCGGCCCCAGGCCACATTCATCATATCTGCTCTGTCCCTGGCTATTGTGCCGCTTCAGAGTAGGCTTAAGCCTCATTTATAGTTCATCGTACGCAGGTGTTGCTCACGGAAAAAAAACTAAAAACAGTGTTGTTTTCAAGCGTACCACGGTAAATCAGTTACGCTTGGCGAACGACACACTGTGTGACAATGTAAAAAGTGTTAATTTAACCCTGACAGTGTACAAATGAACACTGACAGAGTTAAATTAACACTAACACTACACAGAGAGATAGCAAATATTGAACAAGAGGTCACACTGCAAGGGAAACAAAAGATGCATCACAACAGTGGTTCTCAACCTTTTCAGGCTGCGACCCCCAAAATAATCATATTTGAACTGGGGATCCCCCACCCTGACGAGCACTAAGAGTTGAGACATTGCATTTTGTATAACACGGTTCTATAGTGAAAATAGCAGATCTACATGCTCACAGCGCCTCGCAACTATTTTCACAATTTCTGCCTCTAGTATTTGACAATTTGGCCAATGTTTAATTTGTCATTTTAGAGGTATTAAAATGTCCTTAAATTGTCACTTTAGAAATGTGTAGACCACCCTCTATACACTTGAAACCTTACGTTGGTTTGTTTACTGTTGAGTGAGAAAACAACATTACACATTAAGTTAATCATCTGGGGACCCCCCAAAATAATTTGGAGACCCCCCTGGGGGTCCCGACCCACAGGTTGAGAACCACTGCATCACAAAGTGTAATATTGTACATTTAGTTTCATCATTTGTATACCTTCACATGGAAACACTTTATACTTTATTGACTGGTGTCCCCAAGATGTCTATATTTGTTCCCCTCCTTTATTCCCTCTACAAAAAAACTCACAACGCATCGCAACTCGCCGTGAGCTTGTAGATCTGTTATTTTGGCAGAATGTCCACCTATCATGACATGCTCAGAAACGGGTATGCTAGGGTTCATGTGGTTAATGTGGCCATGTCAGCAGACTCAGCACAAACAAGTGCACACGCAAATCCAAAACGCTAAGTGCGTGCACGCGTTTGTGCGAGTGTTTGGCTAGCTAGTTCATCACTAGTTCATCTGTTAACTAAAGCTCAATACGTTTATGCGCTCGATATGTATTGCCTCTCCTTGCCTTTAAACCCACCTTGTATCTGTTCCTGCCAACCGCACACACAATGGGACAGGGCCACAGCTTCTGGATCCATACCATTTAATTGCTCCCCCCAGCCCTGACCTCTGCTCCGGATCACTCTCTGATATACAGCATCTCTATTAAGCTGGGAACTAGGTAAATATGCTTCTAATGACCCTCAGTTCTAACGACACCATTGAAAATGGAGCAAAAGAAAAAAATCAATCTGCCACCCCCCCACCCCTCCTTTTGTCCTTCGTTGACTCTATTAGTTCCCTTTTTTTATCTGATGTTGGATTTCAAAATATGTGGAGGGAGATAGGCTGCTGGAATGGACCTGCACTTGGATGGGACTTCTAATGAGAAATACTTTGGTACAGAAGAGATTATGACTCAACGGTCAAAACTAATATGTTCAACAGTCAACACTAGCTTGACTGTCCTTCAAATCACAAGTGTAGTCTCCGGAGCTGACATAAAGAATCAGACAAGCCTTTATCTTAGATGGTTGATCATTTGAAAGATAACACTTAGGTGAAAGAGGGGGAATGGATTTAGCCATACCCCGAAACAAGAGCCGAACACAGGGAGGGACTGCTATGTTAGTCACTGTGTGCACTGTCTGTCAGGTGGAAACCTTGGACGTCCAAAACCGTTATTTAGGAAATGTAAAAAACAACATGTGTTCCAAATGGATCCAATGGATCACAAGCTCTTGCTAATAAATTGGTTACATATTTACCAGTAAGACTCCCTAATCGGGAGATAAGCGACCGTCAGACATACTTAACCACTTTCAAACCGTTGTCCCTATTTTGGGAATGTCATTATAGGCGAAGAATTTTGTCATACAATGTGTGTGTGTACGTGCGGCGTGCATGCGTGTGCGTGTGTCAGTGGGCAGGAGTGGGTGGGGTGGGGGGCAGAGTGGGGATGGTAGTGGTGGACTGGCTTGTCGATCGATGCAGTGATTGGCAGTTAATGGCTTTTCCTGTTCTGCCTTGGTAACCCTGGCCTGATGGCTGTTGCTTCTGATCAGAGATGGCAGATGGCGTTTGATTTTCGTATATAAACCCCCGACTTTGTGGAGATGGCTTCATCATGTTTAATGATTTAAAAGTTAAGTTGAATACTGGGAATACTCCGGTGCTGGAGCTCTCATTTGAGAGGCCCTAAACTCCATACCAGATGTAAGACCGGCTCACTAACTAACTGAATGCACTACTCGCGGGAAAGAACTCAGCTCTAAGCCACTAAAACTTTTAACGATATCATTTTGGAGTCATCTCCACAACACGCATCATACTTTTCGTTCTCCAGACATTAAGCCCCATACCTCATTGTCATCGACACATTATCTGTTTCTGCTCGATCACTTTAACTGCCCCTTGAGGTGAAATGACCAGTCAAAAATCTTCAAGGATCAAAGATAATACGGTATTCCGAAAAGGCCTATCACCAAATTGTTCCATCCTGTTCAGCCAGCCGTTCCCTGCTGATGGGGCAACGTGGAAAATGAGCACCGGGGAAGAGGAGGAATAGCTGGAAATGGGGGGAAAATTGAATGATAAGCCCCATTTGGTGTGAAAGAGACGATGTGTGTTAAAACCCACTCCACAGCAGGAAATCAAAGAACAAACAGCAGGTCCTGAGGACTCCTCGGAACTCCTGTACTGAGGAGATTTGCAATAATTCAGTCCCTTACTCCACACATCCCAGCTATATGAACTACAGTCCCTTTGACATTTACTCTTTTCAAGAGTTAAAAGGTGCCTACTGCAGCCTTGTTAAATTAGTGTGTAATGTATGCATGAGGGTGGGGGTTTAGGTTTGTTTGAGCAAAATACAACATTTCTTATAGATATAGAGAGGAAATACATCTGATGTAGGGGAGAGGGTTCCTGTTCCAAGTGATTCAGATACAAAAGGCCATCCTGGCAGGCCATGTGGCCAGTAACTGGATCCTCTCTAAAATATTGGAAAGAATTACTTGGCAGTGTGGATGGAGTCATACAGTTTCTGATACCGTTGCAGCATTCTCTGCTTCGCCTATAAATAATCTGTTAAATATATGTTGGGGAAGAACGGGGTCAGACACAAAGGGAGGTACAATCGGAACAGTGAAGAGAACAAAAGTGTATGTGGAGACTTTGGCCCCATTGGGACTGCCACTGCCAAATGAATGCACTCTCTCCACAGTGGAAATCAACAAACATTTGAAAAAGCTTGCTTTGTGTTGCTCATTATTAAGATGCACTCTCTCGTTCCTTTCAACATGAATGCAAATTAATGTATTGATAATTTGAATGGTTATTTGCATATCGGATCTTGCAATCTTGCATTTGAAAGTTTAACGGCTCCCAGAGATCTCATTTAAACAGTAGCTGCACAGACAGCCCTTATGGTTCAAATTATTTCAACATGTCTATTCCAACCTAACAAGCATAAATTAAAGGAAATTCCAGAGTAGTGACAGAGATAGGCCATCTGAAGGAAGGATCCAACTCTGAATGATTCAGCGGCCCTTAATTTTAGGCCCAGTGTTGATTGAATGTGGTGAGGTTCTAAAAAAGAGTTTTGCGGGCCTGGCACGGGACGACATGGGGGGATAGTATGTGATCTGGAAGCCAGCCTAGCAGAGTTCAGTGGCTGCGGAGACTTCCTCTGCTGTCTGCCTCTCTGAAGCCATCTCTGGGGAGACAGAGGCCCTCCGACAGGATAGCAGAAATGCGTAAATCACCCTCGTGATTGAAAAGGGGGCTTTATAAAACACAAATGTGTGAAACCGCTTATATAGAACAAAAGCACCCACTTCCATCCCTCACTTTCACCAGCTGTGACTAGTATTAAAAAAAGAAAAAAAGAACTGGGAAGGTGCGAACGAGTCAGGGTGAGGTGGGAAGGCATGGTGATGATAGGAGAGGGGAAGGGTAGTTAAACCTTGTTTCTACATAGCTCTGTCTATTCTGGGCATCGGTTTGTCATGAGGGAATGTGGAAGGCCATAAAGTGACACTGTCCTTGAGAAGCTAAATCGCTTTCTTGTCCCCAACTCTCTTAAAGCACAAACACACATTCATACGCTCTCTCAGACACAAACACACAAACGCACGCACGCATGCGTGCACACACACACACACACACACACACACACACACACACACACACACACACACACACACACACACACACACACACACACAATCTCTACCTTTGACTTTATCTCCAATTTACAGACACACACACACACACACACACACACACACACACACACACACACACACACACACACACACACACACACACACACACACACTCACTCATGCACCCACATATGTGACACACACACATGCGCATACACACGTGCACACACACACACACACCACACGCGCGTGCACACACACACACACACACACACACACACACACACACACACACACACACACACACACACACACACACACACACACACACACACACACACACACACACACACACACACAGTCACACACATACAATATTCCCCTCTCCCCCGGGTGCTCTCTCTAGCTCATATTCTACCAATACTTTTTTAAAAGTGAAACACAGGTGGACGAGACCAGTGGGACAGATAACATTTGGGAACATTCTTTTGGATTATAAAGATTTTTTTTTATTTCTCATATTCTATGTCAGAGCAACCGTTTGATTGCTACAATTCTAAGGCAACGGGTGCATCCCAACTGTACCCCCAGCTTCCCAAGCTTCCCCCTATAGCCAGCTCCACCCTAAATCAATACCTTTTCCCTCTCCATATAGGAATTCGAACAAGACATTTTCTATCCTTTAACTTTTTGGAGCTTCATCTTTCATTTCCTCCCTCTTTCTGCACACGAAACAAAAGGAATGATGAGAAAACAAGGTGTGTAAAATGATTTTTTCCAGAGGCCCCAATAAAAAACCATATGACACCCTGGGCTGCACCGCTTAATTACAAAAGGATGAAATCTTTTCGTCTACATCTGGAGAAAACATTGTCCTCATAACAGTGATAGATTTACAGCTCCCAGTCTGAACCCTCCAGTCCAGCATATAGCAATTTGGCCAATTTGGCCTGGCCTAATCTAACTCTTCTACCTTCCACCCAGGGGCGGAGCGTCGGGTAAGCTGGGTAAGCGGCCGCATATAGGCCCGCAAACCGCGGTGGGGCCCGGCCGTCAGCCTCCGACTGACTGTCAGTCTCAGTCCAAATGACCGTCAATCTGCCTGACCGTCCCCCTCCCTCGCAATTGGGTCCCCTTTCTGTATCGCGCTGAGAGAGTGTTTTTTACTGGTGATTCAGTCAGAGTGTATGAAAGGGTGCGCTCGTTTTAATTGTCCACGACATTGCAAGCGGCGCGAGGCAGCCGCGACCTTGGTCCTGCTCTTCGCCCCCGAGCGCCGCAGGCGCGAGTGGCCGCGAAGAGCGGGCCAGGGCCGCGCGGCCGGCGGAGCGCCGCGCGAGTTACGAAGCCGTGGTGAATGCAATCGTTATATTTATGCCCAGGCCGTAAGGCCTGGGCAAGCCCACGATAAAACGCCCGCGCAGTCCGGTGCGCATTTCCGAACGCACCCTTTCCCCCACACTCGGACTGAAACACCAGTAAAAAACACCATCCGTATCGCGCTGCCTTCTGTTACACCTATTCCTGTTTATATTAACCTGGGTAAAATGTCGCACATTGGGAAGTAAAGGGGGGACACACACTTTATTGTGAAGGACAACAGGAAGAGCAGACAGATGTCATGGCTTGATTGGCTTCTATTCACAGACAGACAATATGTTGTTTACGTTCAGTGAGAAGTAGTGGCTGCAGTGGAACCGCGCACTTTCAAAACCTTTTGTAATTTGTATCAATTAAATATACCACAGACACTTTCAAACGAGACAGGCAGCAATGCACAACACAAGCAAGCAATTAAGGCATTAATCATGACGGTGGATATTGAACAATTATGCCCAGCGAGGAAACTATACAATGATTATCATCAAGGATACTTTCTGATTCTGGAACTGGAACAACTAATCTGTGAGTATTATTGCCTGCAGGTCAACTGTTAGGACTTCTCTCTTCTCTATCGCGCAGCACTGCAGCTGAAAGCCTGTATCAACAGAATAATGTGCGTTTTGGTTGCATAAGATGTGATGCACAATTGCTGTGTGCTTGTGTGCATACTATTGTGGCTATGTGTGCCAGTCAGATAGGTCTGTAGCCTAACTGTTTTGTGTAGCTGTATTCATGTATAAAAATATATGGCATGAAGGCATAAAGAGCTTGACATAGCGCGGCGGCAGCGGCGGCGGTGGCGGGCGGGGGGGGTGGTTGGCGTGAGACGGGTAAGGGGGCCCGAGCATTGTGGCTCGCATACCGGCCCGGTTCTGACTTGTTCCGCCACTGCTTCCACGAAGGAGAAAACACTCACACTGATATACACACTGTTATTAGACAAAAGGCTGTTGAACATAGGTTAAGCTAAGAAAATGAAACGTTCTCAATTCTAGATATAGTGCATACAAATTCACATCCATATTATGTCATTGGCAGGAGTCAAATTCAAACAGGCCTGCAAGGGCCACTATTCCATCACTCTCACAAAATGTATCAGTCCCCTGACTGTACTCTGTAGTGTAGACCAAACCCACATAGAATAAAGGTACCTGTGTGCTCATCCGTGTGCCTAAGATCTCCCATATCTCCTCCGTCTCCTCACCCTAACCTGCCTGTCTACAGCTCCACTAAACACAGACCTGAAAGCAAGCAGAGTAGTTTTGTGGCCCTGACCACTTGCAGGCCATTAATCTGGTGGCTAAGCCACTGATGTATTGATGGCACTGAGCCGGTAAGCCTGCCTGCCTCTCTCTCTTCATCCCTTCAGCTTAGGAGCCACATAGATCCACGGGAGCGCCCGTCTGGCCTCATCAAGTAGCGTTTACCTGCCAATCGACACGGCTACTCTCTCTGGTTCCATGGCCATAGGTTGCCGACTGTATTGACTGGTGGAACTGACAGACCCAGGAGAGTGCGATCAACCCATGGTACATGCAGTCAGTCAGTCCAACAGGCAACTCATTTCACTGTAGTTTGACTAACAAATGCATGCAAAGTTCACAGCAAATCATAGAGGCTGCTGATTACATGGAAATCCCATTTGGTCTTTTGAAGACCAGGCAAAAAGGGATGTAATCTCTCTGGTATCTCTGGGATGGGGGATGTGTAGGAGTGGTTACGAGATAGGACCATGACTGATATGTCTGCAATATCATCTTTACAAGATAGGGGCTGGCAGTGCTGGAGTGAAAACACTGATTAGATAGAGACAGACACTAGAGACCTTCTCGTCAGTAAGCACTGGATGTAATATGTCCAAGTTTTAATTTCTTCTTCAATACAACCCCCCTCTATCGTCAAGTTAAAGGAAACACATTTCGGCCTATTGTTTGTCATAATAATATTGTTAATAAAAACTGTTGAGTAAACGTCCAAATTAGTCTATTAATAAAAACAAGGACCCCTGAAAGTCGCAAGCTGCAGAGGAATGACATGAGATAGCCGAGCGGAGAGAGAGAGAGGGGGGGGGGTTCAGAAAGAGGATTTGGCCAATGTTTATAGTTTTCCAGCCTAGTTGGATTAACTATATTTAACCTTAGGCAGAGCCCCATACAAGACCACCCACTGGTTTGCTATCCATGCTGGTTTGTTTTGTGGGTGACGGGTATTCGCCTTGTTTATTAATTTCGAGGAGACAAAGCGTGGGGAAGAGTTGGCGGGGAGGCGGAGGTTTTCGGGGTGGTGGGGGGGGTGGGGGGGGGGGGGGGGGGGGGGGGGGGCAGAATGGAAGAGTGGAGGGTGTGCGGGTCTGGGGTGTATGATAGGGGTGTCTGTCTGCCAAAAGGTTGGGGGGGGGGGGTTAGGACTGTATATCTACATGCTACATCTCTGCAGGGGCGTCACAAGGGGGGGAAAGTGGGACTGAGTTACTAGGGCCCAAGGTGGAGGGGCCTAAATTATTTTGTAATTTAGCTATTGAAAAATAGCAGATATACAAGTGCCACACTGCGAGCTTGTAGATCTGGTATTTTTGCTAAGTCGTGAAAATTTGAGCAAATCTTTGAATATGTATTTTTTAAGCGAACATTTGTAACTAAAATTCTGCTTCTGGGGGGTCCCTGGAACTAAATATTTTGAGATGGGGATTTGGTGCGACATCCCTGCATCTCTGCCTGTAGCAGACTGAGTTGAACTCCTCCGCCCCGCCCCCTGCGCCCCCTCCAACCCCCCGGGCCCTCACTCTCAGCTATGCCCTCGCTTCCTCCCCCTCCTCCCCCCTCCTCCTCCTCCTCCTCCTCCTCCTCCCCACGAACGCCAATCTGCCTTTTTTTTCTGCTGATCTGGCAGGAGATAACAGGATCAACAGCTTCCTCGCGCGCCAGCCGGAGCGTGCTCCCCTCGCTCTTGTCCGCTTGCCCAAAAGAGGAAGACTCAAGTCAAAACAAACAGCCATTAACACAATAACCAAGGAACTCTAACTCCCAGCTGACCTTGTAACAAAACATCCCACTCCCTCCTCTGAGCCCCCCCCCCTCCCCCTCCCCCCCATGGTTCTGTGTGATGAGGGGACACAGAGAACACAGTTCTATCCCCACCACAGACCCAGGAGAGAGACGGTCTGATCTGAAAGGCCCAATATGTGCTCCGTCGTACGACGGAGTCGCGCGCCGAAAATAGATGATCTACCATTAGGGCTGTCATTTTACATGCGATTAATTGTCACTCAAATAATTGTGATTAACGATTTAATTGTGTTTTTGTCATTGACAATTACATTTCTGTTTGGCTTTTAAGCTTTGAAGTTGCACATGGTAAATATGACACATAACCTAAATATACAAAGAAATTACTGACATAATTTGACAACTTTATACTTAAAAAAGAACATTGATAGTGGAAATAGCCGATCTACAAGCTCACAACGTGTTGCGATGCGACGCATTGTGAGCTTGTAGATCTGCTATTTCCACTATTTTTGACTTATATGAACATTTTTCAACATGGAAACGATTAAGACGATTATGAAAAATAATCGCGATTATGTTGAATAATCACGATTAGACGACTATGTAATAATTGTGACAGCCCTACTTGTAGATCCCCGATTTTCGGTGCGCAACACTATCATATGACAAAATATAAATCCGGTTTAATGCGCTGGTACCCTCCTCGACCCCCATCACACTGTACTCCTTCTAACTCTGGCAATTATGAGCAGCCAGTCCCGTCTACGTGTGCCTCCTCCTCCCCCGGCCCCCCTCTCTGTTTTATTTCCTCCTCCCTGACTGTGCAGACCCCCATAACACCCACAGAGGGGCAGTTTCACTCCCAATCAGCAGAACCAGCAGCAGCAAGCAGCAAGCAGCAGCAGCAGCAGCCACAGCTGGGCCACGGGTCAAAGCCTGGCCTTCTCCCTCTCTCCTTCTTGGAGGTGGGAGCTGGAGGAACTTGTGAAATTCTCGCACGCTGCCAAACGCTGAGCCCTGGAGCCCTACCCGTCACCCTGCCTGACAGCTCCTTTCTCCAATCCCCTCCGATCCCCCGTCCTCTGCTACGCCCCGCCTCCCCCCTTTTGCAGCCTGCCCCCGCCGTCCAGAGCAGGGTTTGTTTTGGTGGTCTGGAGGCCCCAGGATCAGTGACAGACACCGAGAAGTTTTCAAGTTCAGTGGTGACACACGTGGGGCCACCACCACCACCGCTGGTTCTAAACACTCCCTTATAACGCAATCTTATAAATCTCACACAGCGTTGCACCACACTACACTACATATCATGTTAACTGCACTAAGAACGTGACACAATTCACACTAAAGCCCTACACTGTGAAACCCTGAGTGTTCATTTAACTCCTGGTTTTTGATTACATTTGTACCCTCTCAAATTGTACAGTTACAAATGGATTAATTAACACGGAGGTTTCTATTGTGTGTTGTAATCTTTCAGCACTTCAGCAACAGGGAATGCAATGTGTGTGTGCGTGCGTGCGTGCGTGCGTGCGTGCGT
This sequence comes from Nannobrachium achirus, assembly GCF_963921795.1. Lineage (NCBI taxonomy): Eukaryota > Metazoa > Chordata > Actinopteri > Myctophiformes > Myctophidae > Nannobrachium > Nannobrachium achirus. The sequence goes on along the minus strand of NC_137816.1, from coordinate 34,580,428 downwards.
GCGTGCGTGCGTGCGTGCGTGCGTGCGTGCGTGCGTGTGTGTGTGTGTGTGCACGTACGTGCACGCACGTGCATGTGTATGTGTATGACCACGTGCACGCGCCTGCGCGTGTGAAAAGGGAGAATGGGCCGTCTCCCAGGATGTGCAGCGAGAGCTTTATTAGAGCGGTAGTACCAGTAAATCAGAGCTCAGCTCTTCCTGGAACTGCTGCAACCTTTCCCACTGAGCACTATTACTGAACAATCACAGGCCAGCCATGATAATTAGCAGAGTATCTCTGTCCAAACGAGCCTCTCTCTATCTCTCTCTCTCTCTCTCTCTCTCTCTCTCTCTCTCTCTCTCTATATCCCGCCACCCTGCCACCCCCACCGCTCTCTGCGTCTGTCTCTCCATCCCCCCCACCCCCGCCTCCCCCTCTTGAGTACTGTCTGTCTGGTGGTCGGGTGAGCCTTCGTCTTTGTGCGTGTGTGCGTGTGTGTGTGTGTGTGTGTGTGTGTGTGTGTGTGTGTGTGTGTGTGTGTGTGTGTGTCTGTGTGTGTGTGTGTGTGTGTGTGTGTGTTGAGTCCTAGCGGGAACCAAAGGTTGGTTGTTAGATCACTGACTGGGTGACAGGCTGATCCCAGGCTGATTGAATCTTTCTGTTTGACTCCAAGAGAGTCCCCAGCTTTTATCTGATTATTGGAAAATACAATACAAGTTTGCGTTTCCTTATTTTTTTTCTCTCTCTCTTGGTGGTGATAATTATGATCATTAACGTGTGTGTGTGTGTGTGTGTGTGTGTGTGTGTGTGTGTGTGTGGGTGTGTGTGTGTGTGTGTGTGTGTGTGTGTGTGTGTGTGTGTGTGTGTGTGTGTGTGTGTGTGTGTGTGTGTGTGTGTGTGTGTGTGTGTGTGTGTGTGTGTGTGTGTGTGTGTGTGTGTGTGTGTGTGTGTGTGTGTGTGTGTGTGTGTGTGTGTGTGTGTGTGTGTGTGTGTGTGCGCGCGCGCTCGCTCGCTCGCTTATGCACTTGCATTCCGGTCTGTGAGGCCAGCAGTTCTGGGGATCATCAGTGAAACACCTTAATGCCTTTCTACGTAACCGCTAATCCCTTCATTTACATTACAGCTGCCTTTTTGCCGCCGTTACATTCCTTTTTTTCTGGATTATTTTCTTCTCCGTAGAGCGAAGACATTTTCTCTCTCCTCGCCCCTCAGTGATTCACTCTGGATCGGCAGCAGAGGGGAAAATGAGAGGGGGAGTGAAATGTGTCCAAAATACAGATGCTTTGTGCTAGTTAGTGGGCCGGCCCTGGGCTCCACTCAACACTATGTTAGTACAGTTAAGACCAGAGAACATGATCTAAAGCCCTGTTCTCATGGGTAAGGAAGGAGAGAGAGAGGGAGAGGGGGCAGCAAAACAGAGTGAGAGAGAGAGAGAGAGAGAGAGGTTTGTACAGTTGTACATATGTTTAATAGAGCGGGACCAGGGACTGAGGGAGGGGTGTCGGGGCTTTCTTGGGGTAGAGATTCCCCCTAGTGATAGTGACGGCACTTTCTTCCTTTTCTTTCCATGGCCAAGCGGCATCTGGAGTGGATTTTGTGCTAGCAGACACCGAGGAACATGATTACATTCGGCTAACTGCGCTCTAAACTGATTATGCATGTGCCAAGCTAATGGACTACATTTGCAAGAGGAAAAATAACATCCAATCAATCTCAATTACCGCCGATCGCACCGGCCCCCGAGACAAGGAAGGTAGCCAACTAACCCCTCATGCTCCACCCCTTTCCCCCCGACTCCTGACTGGAAGCAAAGGGCCCTGTGCCTGTGTCTGTCTGGAGGCCCCACCCATCCTGTCTGGACAGAGTAGCCGGGGCCTGGTAGCTGGATTAGCTCCTCTCTCGTCTCACCTCCGCACTAACACATGGCCGAGCCAAGCCCCGAGGCCCGCTGTCAGTATCGTATTCAAACACACAGTGAAGGAGGACATGTGCTAACAGCTAAATGAGCGCGGAGGCTGGCCGGGTTCAAGCTAGCTCCGTCTGCAGCCTCAGAGGAAAGCAGCAGAAGAGCCAAAGTTTCTAAAAGCATATATGGATACTAGGGATGGAACGATACGCGATATTATCGTTTATCGTGATAAAAAACACATGATAATCGTATCGTGGAGATTTAATTCATCATGATATCATTCTCTGTCATGCACTGGGATCAATTCACCTTATATACCGAGCTTAACCACTTAAACCCTCTATAATTGCTAAAAGGTACTTATAATATATGTACTTGATACAGTTTTTTTTTCACTCTCTATCAAATGTCTTTGCCAAAAAATAGACGATCTACAAGCTCACAACGCGTCACGTTGCGACGCGTTGTGAGCTTGTATTCCACCTCAGGATAATGGATTTTGATTATCGCGATAATATCGTAAATCGCGATTTCTTTAATCTATAATCGTGATATGAAATTTTCATATCGTCCCATCCGTAGCTGGCCGAGTTCAAGCTAGCTCCGTCTGCAGCCTCAGAGGAAAGCATGAAGAGCCAAAGTTTCTAAAAGCATATATGGATACTTGCTTGGGGTCATGAGCGTATTGTAATTCAGCCCATCTGCTCTTGCTTATGGGTTGACCATCACTGTATCACTGGAACCACTCTAAAATCCTATAGCCAGTGGGTGAAAGTTCACTTAAGAGCCACACAGCTATTGCATTGGCTCAGACTGGGTGTCTCTTAACGGAGCGTACAGTACTGTAGAGGAGACAGTATCACCCCCCGCTGTGCGGTGGTCCGTGCGGTCAGGACGACTCGCTGGATCTTTCCGAGGAGCTTTTGGAACATTCCAATACATGGGGTGGTGGGGGGGTGATATTTTTAGAAAGCCCTAATATGGGCCACATACCACAGGCTCTCAAATTATCCCATGCAAGCTTAGGCCTCAGTTTAAACCTTCCTTTTTAATTCCAGTAATTACAGGCTCCAATTTATATGGAGCCGTGCACACAAAGGGCCTGTTTAATGCAAACCAGTTTGATTTGGGTGAAGTGTCCACATCTTACAGCCTGTTTATGCTGACTTGATGATTTATTTTCTTCCCAAAAAAAAAGGTTAAAAACGCTCTGCTATATGCATCAGACTTCTCTGGGGGAGGAATAAACGAAGGTTGACTTTTTTCATCCTTGCGTAATATGCCAGGCAGCCTGCTGTGGGCCTCCCGCCTGTCAGTTGATCTACCAGGACCGTAAATCCAATGCGACACGAGGACGGTGACATTGTCAAGTGCGACGGCGACGCTGCCAAGAGGCCTCATAACCACCATGTACTTATCATCCACTAATCACATTTTGTGGATCGTGGAAAGCAATAATAATTCTTGTCAACTTTTAAACGTCTTTGTTTTTTAGGGAGCATCGCGTGTGTGTGTCAGCTGGTGAGCGCTGCGTGCTCATAAGAAGACCGGCAGTGTTCTGGGGGTGAGAGAGAGAGTAGGTAATTTCTGGGCAGATGCACTCTCTCTTACTCCAGAGATCAATTGGTTTTAAGACGTATGGAGCCATCTTAAGAGGCTTAAGTCATGAAAAATGATCATGCCTGGATGTGTTGTACATATTTAATCCCCCCCACCGCCTGTGCAGTGGTATGACATATGCCTGCTCCTCTCTCCAATAAAGTTGAGAATAAAAAGAGACAGTAGGGGAGGGAGGGAGGAGAGAGAGAGAGAGAGAGAGAGAGAGAGAGAGAGAACACATCTGTCTATTTCTCTTTTACCATTTTGGCTCACGGTGCGGTGGGAAGGCAGACGAGAAAATGTACGTAATATAAACTTTTCCGTGTCCTTTCAGACAAAACAATTCTTTCCCCACCCTAGGTGTTAGGAGGTAAAGAGTGGATGCCAGAGGTCTAGGTCTATTTTAGTCCAGTGTGAGACAAAGCTATCGGCATGTGGGCCGGGGCGAATCCCGACACTTTGGTCCAAGAGAGGATGAGCCAGAGTCGGGTGCAACATCACCAGGCCTGGCTAAAGCCCTAGTTTACTGTATACATTGGTCCACAACCATGTCGCTTGATGACAAGAAGTGATTTTCAAAAGCAGGTTTTTCAGTCGAGCGGCAGCTTGATAGGAATAAACCTCTTTGTTGAGAGACACTGTTGTGCAACAGAGTGAAACCCTAAGAGCCTCTGCTTTCACAAGATACCCTCAACGTATTCACAGATTGCATTGCATATCGCTGTTGTTGGGTGGAAACCTTGTATGTCCAAAACTGTTCGTTTTGTATTTAAACTGAAAATAGACGATCTACAAGCACACAACGCCTCGCACCGCGAGGCGTTGTGTGCTTGTAGATCTACTATTTTCACAAGTTGTGTGCGACAGTCTTGTGTGATGAAGCAGGGCTTTACTTTACAAAAGAAAACATACACATTTGAAACTTAGAGAGACAAGGTTTCTGCCCGACAGTGACGATATTTTAGAGGTATTTGTACATACCCTGCTTGTTTGTCTGGGCATGTTCCTGTGTTTTGTGTTTCCTCTCACTGCTCTACATAGGCTGTGATGTGCATTACCCCCAACCCATGACCTGCTCACTCTGATCCTCCTTTAGGGTCAACCTGGGAGCCCAGCATCATCACACCTCCCACTTAATGGAGTGTTGAAAAATGATTTCTCTCTGTTGGGTTTCTTTTATACTTTTCCATTAGAAAAGGCCTTGCCGACAGGAAACCCGCAATAAAAAACCATCAGTGGATTCGAGGAATCATTCATAAAGCTGGGGTGAAGGGGCCGCTTTCAGAGGTTTGAAATGGACCACTTCACCTCTTGTTTTTAATAGGATTAAAAACACTCTGCATAATATGGCACATTTTTCATGCACCTTTTAATAGCCCCATTTGCCAAAAACAGTTACACTGCAAAGGACATAAGAGACAAAAGAAAAAAAGCCATGCTCTTATAAAAGCAATATAATACATTGTTTGTTTTGCCTATATACCTTCTCAGAGCCAAACACTCGAAAATGGAGTGGAGTTTTTTGTGTAAATAAAAGCAGCCCCTGCAAGCAGTGCATACTGCAGCGGTGTGTGTCAGTATCTGTGGGTGTGTACAGAGTGCAGGTTTACAGGGAGTATGTGTTTGTTTATATCAGCATCCACGCGTGTGTGTGGAAATACTCAAGTAAAGTACACATACTTCAAAAGTGTACTTAGGTAGAGTACTGAAGTAAATGTACTTAGTTACTTTACACCACTGGTGGGTGTGTGTGTGCGTACACGTGTGTGTGTGTGTGTGTGTGTGTGTGTGTGTGGCTGTGCCAGTTTGGGTTAAACACAGAGGGGCCGCGGCCACAGACACACAGGATAGGTGCCTAAGTGGAATCAGGCCCGCTAGATTTATGGCCATTTGTTCGGAGAGTGTTCATCCATTGGCTATTATGGAATGATTAGAGGAGAAGGTGAAGCTCCAAGTCCAGCGAAAATCAATACGGCTGTCGAGAACGATTCAGCCGTTCCCGCTCGGAGGAGTATTAGCACCAAACCTCTGTCTCCTCTCACTTCTTCATCCCTATCCGAGTGATTCACCCCTAAAGCCGCCCAAGCCGCTTCACCTGCCATGTTCTTGTCTGACTGCGGCATGGCCCTGCTTTGCTATGGCTGCTGGGAAGGCAAGGGTTAGACAACAAAGCTATCATTCATTGCCGAGGAGGCAGAGGAGTTACATTAGTGGTGTGGGTCACCATTGGGAAGCCTCGTGCTGCTGCTATGGAGCAATATCAAGTGAGGAGGGACAGAGTCAAAGGCACCTTTAAGGATTTTTCTTTCTTTTCTTTTTTTACCTAACCATGTCATATTGTCACGGTCGGACAGAAACCTCTCCAAGTTTCAAACTTGAAAGTTTTTTTAGTAAAGCAAAGCCCTGCTTCATCACACAAGACTGTCGCACAGGACTAGTGAAAATAGCAGATCTACAAGTACACAACGCCTCGCGGTGCGAGGCATTGTGTGCTTGTAGATCAGCTATTTTCACTAGTTTAGATCATTTTTAAAATGATAAATACACAACGAACGGTTTTGGACATACAAGGTTTCCACCCGACAACGACGATATGTTTGCTAATAACGACTCAAACATAACACGGCCCCCTGTGTTATCATAGTACCACACAATGGGGCGGAGATGTGGTTACAAGCACGGGTATACAGTAGCATACTGTTTGAGCAGAATGTGATTTCTCTCGGTCATTAACACCTCTGGGATTACAAACTGCGTCTTGTAATGCGTCTTGATACATAACATGTGTAAATAGATCAGAAGAGGACAGGTGGGGGTGAGAGTGGAGATCGCTTACCTTGTACAGTTTCAGGCTGGCCTCGTGACGGGAGTTCACCGTGTGCATCCTCAGCTTCTCCAGGCTGTTGGTGTAGTAGTCACAGGCGTTGCACTTCAGGTGCACCGGGTTGCCGATGGCCACGCACTTGAGGCGCCACTCGTTGCCCTTGCCCCCTTCCTTGATGTGGGCCACCAGCTGGTACTTCTGCACATGCTTGTCCGTCTTGCAGTGCAGCTGGAAGTTGGCCTTGAGCTGGGTGGTGTAGCGGCACAGCTTGCACTGGTGCGAGTCGCCCACCACAGCGCGCCACTCCTCCTCGGGCAGGCTGCGCTCGGCTCCCATGTGCATGCCCAGCACGTCCAGGTTGTCGGTGGTGAAGCGGTTGCAGACGGCGCACTGGAACAGCTTGAGGGAGGGGTCGCTGGTTTGGGACAGGCTCTCGCCCAGGGTCATCAGCTCCTCGGACACCAGCTGACCGCCGCCCAGCCGCACATCCATGGGGATCTCCCCGCCTACTAGTGGGGCGGGGGCACAGGCAGAAAGACACACAGACAGACACACAGAGAGGGGGGAGAGGGACAGGTACAGAGAAGTGGACAGTGTTTAGTTGGTTACATCCACATGTTGAGTCGGTTATATTCAAAATTCACAAGGTCCGATATGAAAGTCCACCTTTCACGGATTACTCCTATCTGGCCATCAATCTATTTCAGTTTGTGTTACATGAACTTCCCTGGACATAAGGAGTTATTTAGTATTTCTCAGAGGGGGTGGAAGGCATGGGGTTTTCCAGAGGAGCTCTCAGTTTGAGCCTCTCTCAGCAAGGAAAACGTCCTGGGAAAAGTGAAAGGTGCGCGGTTCAACTTTCAACAAAGAGCCGTGTTTGTCTCCGCAGTCAAAGTGGATTTGCTTTCCAGGCCCAATACCCCTCGGAGGATAATGTGCATGTGTGTATTTATGTGCCTAATTTTATTAAATCAAGATTATCCGTCCTTTGAGCTGGGAAAGAAGAAAGCCTGGGCTTTTTCGTAGGGAGAAGAAACTCGCACAAGCGAAGTATGGACTTACACGCTGTCCTGTTTGGACTGGTGCACTTTCACAGCCTGACACTAAATCAACTCCAGAGGCCATGAGCTGTGCAGAAAAAAGAAAGTTATTTTATCATTACTGGAGAACTAAAGAGTTCCCAAGCACACATTACTGTAAATCAAATCCAGTACCCTTGTTCACTGAATAATAATAATAATAATAAAAAAAGAAGAAAATCCACTTCTCTGTTTGGATTCTTTTGCTTCTTTCTCTCCAGATTGCCTCTAAATCAATACGGACACCTAGCAGATTAATCCTGCTTGGTACTGAGTACAGAGTCTGAATGATGGGATGGAAAAAAAAACAGCAGGCGAATATCCAACGACACCAACAGCAAAACCAATATCTATACAGTCTGGGAAGACTGGTCTGGGGAGGGGGGGAAAAATCCCCCAAAAAATGAGGTAAGAGTGGCCAGGGAGTTTTTGCCTTCGCTTGCTGATCTTTAATCTATCACTGCCCAGACTGAGCACGCTGGCTTGACCCCGCCTGGCTTTACACTAAATTAATTCCAGCAGCCCCTTTTTATTTATTGCTGCAGTATGCGGCCTGCACTTGGACTTTTCTCCATTACCTGAGTTTTTATAGCCAGGAGAGAGAGACCTTTGAGGAGCCCCCTGAAATCACTCACAGACGCAGCTCTCCAGCCACGGCTCCCTCCTCCCAGACCCCCCCCACAGGCCCATCTTTTTTTCACACCTTACATCTGTCCTCTCTCTGTGCTACGTGGCTCTCATGCTCTCTTCCTCTGCAGAAGCAGAGATCCAACTAGGGATGGGACGATATGAAAATGTCATATCACCATTATTGTGACCAAAGAAATCGTGATTTACGATATTATCGCGATAATCAAAATCCATTATCCCGGGGCAGAACATTTGCCAAAAAATAGCAGATGTACAAGCTCACAACGCGTCGCAACGTGACGTGTTGTGAGCTTGTAGATCGGCTATTTTTTGGCAAAGACATTAGAGAGTGAAAAAATACGTATATTCATATTTTGGTAAATATATCAAGTACGTATATTATAAGTAACCTTTACCCATTATAGAGGCGTTTATGTGGTACCAGATATGCAGCTCGGCAAATAAAAGGCGAATTGATCCCAGTGCATGCCGAAGGACGATATCACGATAAATTAAATCTCCACGATACGATTATCACAAGTGTTTTTTATCACGATAAACGATAATAACGCGTATCGTCCCATCCCTAGATCCAACACAGACAGGCTTTTTCTCATCCACCTTCTGCCGCGCAACGTTACCGTTACAGTTTTTCTTGTGGTTTGCGGACCTACCATGTGTTTTGATGTAGGCAAGCTCTTTAACGTACAAACTATAATATTGTGACTGTATTTCTGTCAGGCCGTATCGATGTTTAGAGAAAGGCGAGGGATGTCGGCCTGGAAATATTTTCACTTTCAAATAACATTATAGTTTGATATAAACAGACATCGTTCGGGAATCTTGGAAACTCTCGATACAAGAGGCCTCCCAAGTATGAGCTCTTTATACACACAGGCTCAGTCAGTCGGGCTTAATTCAACATCCAAAAGATAAGCGAGCTGGCTGGCTTCACTGGATTTGCAGAGGGCTACACCTGGAAGGAAGTATGTAACACAACAAAGTAAACCACACAATGGCTAAAAGGTTCTTTCCCCTCTCTTTTCTCTCTCTCCTTCTCTCCCCCTCTCTCGGAGTCGCGGGTGTGAGGATTATCAAGATGAGATCATATGAGGTCAGGATTTGTCATCTCGTGTTCAAAAGTCAAACATCTACAGTGGCGAGGAATAAACGGTAAAAGTACTGCATTTCTATAGCGCTTTTATCCAAAGAGGCTACCAAGGCAGCCTGCTCATCGGGAGCACTTTGGGCTTAAGCATCTTGCTCAAGAACACATGACACGTAACCAGAAGGAGAGCCATCAAGTTCCTAGGTGGCCGCTCTACCTCCTCAGCGTCAATGTGCAGCAGTACAGGAAAGCACATCAAAAGAACGGCCAGTGCCACCTCTGTATAATACATAATGTATATCGAGAAATCTTGTATGTCCAAGTTTCACATTTGTACGTGTTTTCGCAATGTAAAACCCTGCTTCATCATACAAGGCTGTCGCACAAAAGTAGTGAAAACAGCCGATCTACAAGCACACAACGCCTCGCGGTGCGAGGCGTTGTGTGCTTGTAGATCGGCTGTTTCCACTAGTTTAGTTCATTTTTAAAATGATAAATACAAAACGAACGGTCTTGGACATACAAGATTTCCACCCGACAACGACGATATATGTCAGGGTCTTGTAGTAAAGGCATCTTCTCAGAGAGACTTTCTAGGCTGTGTGTGTTGCAAGCTTTTTGCTCAATATCAAAATGTGCGTGGTGGGTCAGAGCGAGTGTGGTGTTATTGTGCATGACAACACTGTAGTTTTACGGGCCTAGACTAATGTCTCATCATTGCCACCCTGTAACATGCTTATTAAAGCGAGCCTCACAGGAAAATGAACCAGATGGCAGAAGAGGGGAGGAAAAAAAAAAGAATTAGTCACAGCAATCAATTCTTGTTCTCGTCTTTGAACTGGCGACAGTTAGAGACAAGTCTGTACAAACTGTGGGGTTGTAACTGGCACGCCAAACACTCAGCTATGCTGCTGAATTACCCATGCCGGGTCCTCCATCCTTACTTCTTTGACCAAGATAACATTTATAGCCTCAATTACAAAGTTTGGGGGGGAGGGGGGAGCGGAGAACTCCAGTGGCGGAGTTCAGCGGCAGTTTGGGAATAATGACATAAAAAGGCTGTGGTGTTCAGAGAGGGAGCCTGGCTGCCTGAGGGACGAGGCCGGGAGAGCAGAGCACTGAGCCCTGGCCCTCTCACACTCACACCAAGCTTTTGTGAGCAAAATTAGATATCACAAAGGGAAATTCCCAGCTAAAATGACCCAGATATGGTGTCATAGACTGAGAGGTCCCGTTAAGAAATGTGTGTGGGAAAACAAGGAGAGAGAGAGAAAAAGAGAGAGAGAGAGAGAGAGAGAGAGAGAGAGAGAGAGAGAGAGAGGCAGAGAGAGAGAGAGAGAGAGCAAAACAGAGAGAACATTTTTGAGTGCCTGTTTTTTAAATGGCAAATCCGTTGCTGTTGCTGTGCCTCATTTCATGACTAAAAGGTATTTTATACCCATAACAAGAAAAAAAGCCATAGTTACATTGTTGGCAGTGTATTACTGTTCTTGCAGATGCATTTGTGTGTTTTATGATGGCTGATTTCTGTGCATCGATTTCACTTGAGTCATACAGCTGCAAGTATGTAGACAAAACTAAATAATAGGCGAGCCTTGTACTGTACTGTACTGCAGTGGTCAATGTTTTAACTGGGGACCCCCCCACACTGACGAGCACTAAGAGTTGAGGCATTACATTTTGTATAACACGGTTCTATTGTAGCAGATCTACATGCTCACAACGCGTTGCAATGCAAGGCGTTGTGAGCATGTAGATCGGCTATTTTCACAATTTCTGCCTCTAATATTTGACAATTTGGCCAATGTTTAATTTGTCATTTTAGAGGTATTAAAAAGTCCTTAAATTGTCACTTTAGAAATGTGCATATACCCTATGCCCACTTAAACTTTATGTTGGTTTGTTTACTGTTGAGAGAGAAAACAATGTTGCACATTAAGTCAATCATCTGGGGACCCCCCAAAATAAGACCCACAGGTTCAGAACCACTGCTGTACTGTACACCAGCACAGCCAGACAGCAGACAGAACAGGAGCTCTGGGCATTCTATCACATGGACAACACACTGTCTGGATCAGTTAGGAGAGCGTCTCTGGGTTAAGCCTACTCGCTAAAATGTTCTCAGTTTAAACATCTCTCTTTCACTTCCCGCTATCTGTGTCTCAATAGCACCATGCTTTAACAAGGGGGAAGGATGTCAGGTTCAGTAGGCCATGCATACCTTAGGGCAAAGCAAAGAGAGAGAGCTGCCAGAGTGATAGATAACAGCGTGGAAGAAGAAGGCCACGACTGCAGTGTTCCCATTCAACCCCCTGTGTGTTGTTAGCTTAATTAAAAAAACATTGTTATGCATTGCCTAACGTTGCGATTCAGACATGTTTTATACATGTGAAACTGCAGGGGGAAAAAAACGGGCCGGTAATTATGACATAATTATCATACAGAATACCTATTGTTTGGTTCAAACGTGTCTTCTCCGTTTTCAAAGCTGATTCTCCCATTAACATACTGTACATCTGACTGTGTGTACATAATGTTTTATTTTTAAATAAACAGCTGCAGGCCGTTCCCACCCTGGTGAACTTGTGCTGAACTGTATGTGTGTTTCTGTGGTGACCTGAGGCACTTCTAAGGTTCTGCAGAGAAGGGGAATAACGTGATGCGCTACTACTGTATGAAACCAAAATGTACTCCACTACACTCAGTGTTAACCACTTGAACCCTTGTGTCCCTATTCTGGGCATGTCATAATGGACAAGCCTTCTGGGCAAAAATAGCACATCAACAAGTTGTGCTGCGACGTGTTGTGAGCTTGTTTCCATTTTCATGGAAAAAGATTTGGTGTAGAGGAGAGAAAGTAGGGGGCCAAGTACAGACCCCTGGTGGGCCCCGGTCAATGATGTATGTAGAGTTTAAGTAGTTAACTCAGCAATGATGGAAGAAATTCACATGTTTTACTTAAGTAAAAGTATCAATACTGCAATGTAGATATACTCTGTCCCGTATTCAAAATTGACTTGAGTAAAAGTACAAAGGTATTGGTATCAAAATGTACTTAAAAAACAAAAGTAAAAGTACTCATTATGCATAATGTCCCAGTAGTCGGCTATTTTCAAATGCCTGGAATACTGTATATATAGGGCTGAAGTGGTTAATGTATGTTTTGTCAAATAATTGTAGTGGAGTAAAGGTACAATAGTTGCCTCTGAGATGTAGTGGAGTAGAAGTAAAAGTATTGAAAATTGGAAATACTCCAGTAAAGTAAAAAAAAATCCTCAAAGTTTTACTTAAGTACAGTACTTGAGTAAGTCTACTTAGTTACTTTTTATACCACTGTAACTTAGAGACCTGTAAGGCTTTTATGTTGTGTTACCAACTCACCTAGTGCAGGAGCCAGGGCTGCCATGTTGGGATCCAGGTGGAAGCTTCCCATCAGGAACTGGGCCTCGGCTCCAGCGGGGTCGATCTTGAGGCCCGGCGGCAGGCTCATGTTCTGGGTCAGGTAGTACTGGTAGAGCTCGGCCTCCGAGGGCGAGGGCATGGCGCCCAGGCCCAGGCGGCTGTGCTGCATCTGGCTGACGTTCTGCTGGAGCAGCATCATGTTGTGCATGTGCTTCTCGCTGGTCATGTGGATGCGCAGGTTCCGCGCCACGTTGGTCTCGTAGTCGCACACCTCGCACCGCCACGTGGGTTTGCTTTTTGGCTTGGTGGGCGAGGGGGCCCCGCACGGCCCGGCCATGTGGGCGGAGGACTGGGTCGGGTGGTGGTGGTGGTGGTGGTGGGGAGGGTGGTGGCTGCTGGCCTGGGTCACCGACGGGACGGCCACCACTCCGCCCGGGGCGTGACTGAACACCGGCTCCTGACCGGTGTTGATGGTGCCTCCGTTCTGCAGCGTCTGCATGTTGTTGAGGTGCTTGTCCGACTGCATGTGAATGCTCAGGTTGCCCTTGGTGGTAGTTGAGTAGTTACACACCTAGAAAAAGTCAGATTTTTTTATTTATTTAACTTAGTGTTATATACATTATGTCAGGACTATGAATTTGTTTATTTTAAATATTACTGCCGGCCATTTTGTGCCAGCATATCATGGCTCATTTCCATTGTTTCCATTCCCTTAATTTAAGTTGCAGAGACTTGAGATAGGTAATCTAACATGCTAAATATCATTACACGGGGGGTTATAATTACATTATTGCTGCGTTTGAATGTATTTTAAAACAAGGAATGATTTGCTCAATAGCGATGATTCCATGATTTTTTTTTATTTTTTTATTTTCTTTTACAAAAACTCCAACCCTGAGAGTATAATATATGACCACATATCTTCTCTACCAACCTCACAGCGGAAGGGCTTATATCCACAGGTGTAGCTTTCTCCCCGGGCCAGACGAGGGTGGCTCTGACCACTGGTGCAGTACGAACAGGTGCCTCCAGAGTCCGGGTGCTTCTCTTTCATATGCGCCTCCAGGGTCTGCTGGTACTTGTAATGCCAGTTGCACTTGGGACACTTGAGTGTCTTGCATGAGTTCCGCGAGTGCATCATGGTCATGTGGCCGCCTAGGGAACGCGAGGAACCCAGGACGGTGTCACACTTGGGGCATTCTACCCCACTTCCTCCGCTGCCTCCGAGCCCGTGGTTCGAACACTCGCCCAGCCCTGTCATGTCACAGGAGCCCCCTGGGAGAGGGTGGGAGTGGGCTGAGGCGTGGAGGTGATGGAGATGGTGGTGCATGTGGTGATGGTGCAGAAGGGCTCCGTTGTCCTCCTCTCCCTCTGCCGGGCAATCATTTGGTTCTGGAGCTGTGGCACTATCTCGATTGGCACTTTCGTCAGCGGCAGCGTTGGAGGCCAGAGGCGAGGAGGAGGTGCCGGCTGCATGGTCCTCGCTCCCTCTGACGGCGTCTGCCGCCATTGCCATGGGGACAGAGGGCCCCTGGCAGTTAAAGCTCAGAGGGAGCTCCGAGGTCCTCCCCCCACCGTCTGCAGCCGAAACCTCTTCCCTGACAGATGACGTTTTGCTGTTGAGCATGGAACTGACCGCCGAGGCGCAGGCAGAAGGCTGGAGAGCGCTACTAGGCATTAATAAAGGAGATTTGGAAATGCTTTGGTTTGAGACAGCCGGTTCCCCTACTTCACCTCCTCCGCCACTGCTACTATTACCACCATAGGCCACTGCAGTGCCTTCCTCCTCCACCTCGTCCTCTTCCTCCCCTAATAAGAGATCATCTTCTTCCTCCGAGCCACCTATCTGGCTCAACAGGTGTACCTTGTTCTCATGGCCATCCAACTCCCCTTCCTCTCCCTCGCAAGTCCCCTCTTTCCCAGCAGGCCCCTCTGTTCTCCCTCCCTGTTTGGGCAGGGTACTGGAGTCTTTGGCAGGGCCTGTGGTTGAGGTAAGAATGGGTGCTTTAGGGATGCCCTGGCCTCCCAGAGAGAGGCCAGAGCCCAGTGGGGCTTGTTGTTGATGGAGGCTAGAGTCCGAATCTTTCATCAGATCACTACCGCCTCCGGCCTCCAGGTGGACTCCGCTGAACGAGCCGTAGAAGCTCTGGCCGGAGTTCATAGGGAGCATGGTGGGCGGCGGTGGAGAGCTCTTGTTTTTTGGTTCCAGGAAACTGATGAGGGGTTCTTTGTCTTTCCCAATGCCCTGGATGATGGCAGACGCGTGCTTGTCCCCCAGCAGCCGCCGCTCGTCCTCGCACAGAGTCATGCGGTGGTCGTGGACGGCGTGAGTGGCGAAGGAGCGTGCGTAGCCAAAGGACAGCTTACAGAGAAAACACATGAGAATGGGCTTTCCTTTGCCATAGAGGGCCAACCCATCGAATTTGGAGAAATCCACGTTGTTTGGAACATCTTTGGATACGCAGGACTTCTTGGCAGACCCGTCGCTGTTCAGGTAATCCTTGTTGCTTTTGTGTCGCACATCAAAGACACGGAAACTGTGCAGGACAGGACTGAGGCCTGCCAGGGTTGAGGTATTGGGGAAACCTTGGTCTGAGTTGCCAAACCACTTCCCGAAGGATGAGGCTATGTGGAACGTGTTGATAATCTGAGGGTAGACCGACGATGAGGTCCCAGCAGGTTCCACCGGTTTCCCCCCGCTGGGGAGAGAGTTTGTGGGAAGCAGGCCGGGTACTGAACCCCCACCACTTTGGATCAACTGGCTGAGACTCTCCACAATATAGGCTGAACCATCTGGCTGGTACACAATCTCTCCAGCCAGGTTCTCAACATCACTGCTTTCCTCTTCCTCTTCTTCCTCTCCCTCCTCACTCCCACTCTCAGCTGTGCCCCTCCGCCGCGACGCCTGCTGCCTCAGAAGCGTGGGCATACCTCCTCCCCCGGGAGCCATGGGCACCCCAGGAAACGGCTGCAGACTCGGGAAACAACTGTCGATCTCCATTTCGTCCAAGTATTCTGATTCTTCCTCCTCTCCACAGCTCACTCCTTCTGGCTCCTCCTCTTCTCGCCCCTCTCTTCTAGGGTGCAGCTGGCCTGTGGCAGAGCTGTCACTGTGGGCCAGGGGTGATGTCTGGTTGGACTGCCGCAGCTGAGGCTCTCTCAGCCCGTCATGGGGTGTACTGGGGTTTTGGGGTTGAGAGGGGTAGGGAGCAGAGAGCGACAGGGGGTCCAGGGAAGGGGGCTGGTTGCTGGAAGGGACCTGTGAGTTAGAGTGATCGTTCCAGGGCTGTGGTTGCTGCTGCTGGGAGCTGGTGGAGGAGCCGAGCCCATCGTCTGTCCCAGAAACCACGGGAGACTCACAGCTGTCCATGCTGATGCCTACATGAGGCGCTCATC
The DNA here is from genome assembly GCF_963921795.1 of Nannobrachium achirus. Taxonomy (NCBI): domain Eukaryota; kingdom Metazoa; phylum Chordata; class Actinopteri; order Myctophiformes; family Myctophidae; genus Nannobrachium; species Nannobrachium achirus. Next base: position 34,564,501 of record NC_137816.1, on the reverse strand, counting down.
GCATCCAGGCCTGGAGAGACACAGAATGAGAGATAAGAGGTTAGGCAGCTAATGGTTGTACATAATGAGACAACACATGCAACACACAAGTAACACGCACACACGCACATGTAAGCACAAATGCACGTACACGCGCACACTCCACATTTTCCATACCATTGTTCACATCCTAAGTGGCTATACTTCCCTGCACTAATGCTGCAAAACAAAGATGGGATGAGAGATATCTTCATGAAAGGAACACCTATGTATAGAAACCATAAGAAGACATTTAATGTACACTATTGTCCAATGGGTGAGAGACAAGAGTCTGAGATATAATTGGAAAAATGACAGAGTGCTCATTATGCCAGATTAGGTACTTAAACACAATACCTGAGACAAGCACTAATAAGCCATCCATGATTCATCTTCCTGCCATCTCAGGAAGGTTCCATCTTTTATCTTCACCTTCCAAACAACACCCCTAATCTTACATTCTGCAAATCCTACATCCGTTTTTAATTAACTCCCAGTCAGAAAAGAGGAGAAACAGGCCAACTTAATGGATAAAATAGATCCATTGTGAGATAATTAGACACTGAGAAGCCACCCATCAGCACATGATACATTTACATAACTGGAAGAACCAGTGAAGGGAACTGATTAAAACGCCAATGCTATTTCTGCGCCAGCCAAGACAAAACAAATGCAAAGTTCAACATTGTCACAATATGCACCAATATCATTCTTCCTTTCTGGCTGAGTGTATACAACATACTCATAGTATACAATACAGCCACGTTAATATATATGCGCATACACTCTAAAAAGCCTAAAGGGAAAAAAGGCAGTATTTTCTATGAGCCCAAAATACACAAGCTGGGTTGGGACTTAACTGCAGCTGTGTTTAGATCTGGCATCCAATAACCTCTACGCTCAGCCTGGTTTCAAACACTCCAGTCGTCCTCCGCCTCTGAAATAATAAATGGGAGCTGAGCTTTCGGGAGCTGGCCATGCCCCGAGCATCTAAGAGGCCCGACACAGGCCGCAATTTAGAGCGCAGAGGAGATAAAATGATAGTGCGAGATAGTGCTGAGCTAATAATTTTATTAAAGGGATGCAGCCAACATTGATTAAAGGGGGCGACCGGGCTGAAACCAATAACTCTGGCCTGCCCTTTAACCCGCCAGTGTTGAATATTACATGAGGAAAGTTTCCCGGCACCACGCTCCCCGCCATGTCCCAGCTGATTAGCACATTCACTGCTTGCACTTGATTTATTTACTTATTTACTTAGGGATGCAAATTTCAAGTGGTGATCAGAACAGAGTCTCTACCCCCACCCCATATGAAACACTGAGGGCTGAGAGATTGATAATGTCTGTCTGCATCTTCATGAATGTCTGATGAGCCCCCCCCCCCCCCCCCCCACACACACACACACACACACACACACACCCCAGTTCAGACCTTTATATCCTATACTTTATATGCACTTATAACATTATGCACTTTTTGAGCGGTGCTAACCGCTCCTACATCTGGCTTTGTCTGTACCGTTATGTACGTATGTCCCACACTTCCCACAGCTTCGCGGGACACTTGATGAAATGAACTCGTAAAAAGCACACCGCTCACTTCACACTGGGTGTGATTTATTTTATTGCATCTGCATCTTTAGACCACATTAACCACATCGTCCCTGCATCCCTATTCTGCAGGGGCAAACAATTGGCAGAAATAGCAGATCTACAAGTTCACAATGCGACTTAATGCATAATGTTGTATGCTTGTAGATCGTCTATTTAGTAATAGAGATCCTAGGGGTTTAAGTAGTTAATCTGAAATATTACATGAAAGGTAAGATTATTTGAAAGGAATGATTTGGTGTAACAATATAACATACCTATTATATGTTTTAAGTGTCGAAGTGTCCTTGAGCAAGACACTGAACCTTTATCTGCACAATGAGAAGTGTTGGTGTCTTACATGGTTTTGCATGGTGTGTGAATGGGTGAATGTTATGCACATATTGTGCTTTGGATAAAGGTGCTATATAAATACACTATTTACCATCAAGACAATATTCCTCTCTCTCTCATCATACCACTACTGCACTTTGGATGGTGAAAGCGCCAGCCGTTTTCTCTGTACACAGCCCATCTGATTTTATTGTTTACACTCCACACACGCTAACCCAGATGACCTCCGTGTTGCTTTGCATACAGAATGAAAGATATTAGTCTGGCTGGCTTATTAACAGGATTGCTTTATACAGACAGACATGATTTAGAGCCGGCTTCCATATTGAGTGAGGGGATACAAGGCCTTCTGGTCTGTATTTATTATCTGCTCCATTAATAAGAGAAGGCTATGAGCTCAACAGCCATTTCACACAAATGGACTGAGGGCAGGAAGAGTAATGGAACAAAAAAAATATGCCACATGTCAAAGAGACAAAAAGGGATTCTTTAAACACCTGGATAAACTAAAGACGAAGTAAATGAATAGACACTGTTTCAAAATGTGACATCTCTAATGAGATGGCCTCGCAGTAAAAAGTCTCCACACGTCCTGTCTGAACATGGAGAAGATTCACACCTTCCTGTAATCTGCTCCATCGGCCCCTCCTCCAGATTCCAGTGCCTGTCTCGACCGCTCCTGGGAACACTGGACCCACATACAACCACTACTTAAGACTATTCCCATTCTGCGACCTCTAAAATCCCCTGTCCTCTTCCTCTACAGGCTGATAACACCAGACAGGCTGGCTAACAGTGGGCTGTACTCAGGCACGTGCACACATAGACATCAAAGGGGGCTTGAGCCCCTGCCCTTTTACTCTTCTGTAAAAAAGTGCCCTCTCCAGACCACGAATGCAGTACTATGGTGAAAGAACTGCATATGTCCCCCTTTCCATGCCATCCCTGAAGGCAACAAGATAATTGCCTTGTCCAAACTCTCCTGAACTTGAATGCAGCATCTTATGTTGAAAGAATACGAATTGCCCTCTCTGTGTAGAAATCCATGTTTAGTTCAGTGTGGTATCAAGCACCGAAAATAGCCGACCTCCAAGCTGAAGTTGTGAGTTTGGAGGTCTGCTATTTTCAGTATTTTCACCAAAAGTGCCCTTTTAGAAATTTCAGCCCCTGCCTCTCTAACATTCTCTGCACGTCCTTGGCTGTACTGTAGGTCCAGCACCCACCGGTTCCCGTCATCGTTGCCACATGCCTGAAGCAATTAGCAGCTGTCAGGAGAACAGGACGACCCCTGCCTGATCAGTGCTGGAACCTGTGAGCCAGCACTGGCTGTCCACTGCTTACCGAAAACGGGATTGCTCTTTAAAAATCAAGATGGCCTAATTCAATAACCTGCAGTGGTTACTGATGAGCAATAGGATTGTCTGGAGTCGGCAAGTCGCAGATGGGCCGGCTGATACAGCGCTGTACGTCTGTAGAAGGTCCGCCCGGCTCACTGACACCTGTTTCAAGCAGGAAAAGCTCTAATCTTTCAGAGGCACTAAGCAAGGCCACAAGACAGACGGAGAGACGCGGTCGAAGGCGGAGGGGAAGTTGAGGAGGCCGGCGTGTCTCTGAGTGCTGAGTGTGTTAATAACCACAAATCAAAAGGATGAATCATAGCCGCCAGGGTAACCACTGCTGCTCTTCTACAGGCTGCACAATGCAAATACGTTGTCGTCTCGGTTTTCCATATTTGCGTCAATGGCGACTGCAGGAAAACAAGGCGATCCTGTAGCCTGTGCTTGTGTGTTCCACCTCTGAATGTGGGCCCACTGGGCTAACAATAAGCAGGCTGTATGCAGCCAAAACAAGCCTCTACTCACAATAAGAGATAATCAGAGGGAAGAAAAGGCAGGATTCCTGAGCTCCTCTGAAGGAGCGCATGCCCATGCACAGAGCCTGACACTGACAGTACAACTCCAGACTCTTCCAGCAGTCCCTGCCATCTCTGTCTCTGTCCTCTGACAGTGGTTCTCAACATGTGTGTTGGGAGTCTCGGGACCCCCAGGGGGGGGTCCCCAAATTATTTTGGGGGTCCCCAGATGATTAACTTAATGTGCAACATTGTTTTCTCACTCAACAGTAAACAAATCAACATACAGTTTAAGTGTATAGAGGGTATCTGCACATTTCTAAAGTGACAATTTAATAGCTCTAAAATGACAAATTAAACATTGGCCAAACTGTCAAATATTAGAGGCTGAAATTGTGAAAATATCTATATCTACTACAATCTATATCTACTACAATATCTACAACCTTCCTCCAGCAGGAATCTGCAGACAACGCCTCGCAACGCTGGTATTTTCACAATAGAACCGTGTTATACAAAATGTAATTCCTCAACTCTTAGTGCTCGTCAGGGTGGTTAAAACATGATTATTTTGGGGGTCGCGGCCTGAAAAGGTTGAGGACCACTGCCATAGTCCCCCCTCCTCCCTCCATCCTAACAATGGAGATAGGGCCCAGCCTCCTGAAAAGGGCCCAGGTCCTAATGAACGCTGTCAGAAAGTGGGTCTGGATGTCATTTGGCAGGGATGGAAAATGAGATAAGTTTTTATTTATGGGTCCTTTCATTAGGTGGGATTTGCTGGCCGAGCGAGGGAGGAATTAAAGGCTAAGGAGGCATCTGATTATAAGCATGCCCAATCACCTGCCTGAAGGCCTGGCGTTGCCTCCAGAGAAACCTTCTCTCAAGGGTCTCCTGGGGAATTATCTCTGGCCCGACCCCGACTGAGACTCTGAGCGGGGCAACGTGCGTGACGGGGGCCTACCACCACCCCCCACCGTCACCTACAGCCATCCTGACGCTGAGGGGACACCTCCCTTCATTACCCACATCCCCACACGCACGCAACACGCCAGACCCTTCTTTCTATTGTCCTACATGCTGCCTGTCTACATGTGTTGTCTGAGCCATCACAGAGCCTGGCCAGCCACCGCAGGGTAAGGGGTGCTTATTGGAAAATCAATGGCATAAATGCTAAGCAAGTTACAGGAAGATGTGGGAAGGAAGGGTTCTTATTGATAAAGCTAGGGGAAGGCCTTTGATGTTGCACTGGGGACATGCTCATTGATGGGGGAACCATTGTAGTCCTCAGGCAGAATGAGGCCTGGGTTTATCTCCGAGGTTCATCCCAATTAATCACCAATATACGGTACCCATGCATGCATGATCGGACTCTTTCGTTTAAGTCCATGTGACTGCCTGACGTTTTCTGGTTCAAACACTGTGCTGTTGTGGCGAGGGCCCTTTACATTCACACCAGTGTCATGTGATTGTCTGTTTTTGACTTATTTCTGCTGTAAATAATCTGCCTGTGGGCTACTAACCTGGTTACACACATGATACGATACATTCAGTGGTGTGTTCTAGACTTTTTTTTGTCTTATTCGTGTGGCCAGGGCATACGCCAGTGCATAATGCCTATCAAATACACTACTTTGAAAGGTTCACGAGGGCAGACTATTCATATTTTTATTTCCGACAGCACACGCCGTATACGTGCGTTACAGGTAGAACACAGCACTGGATACATTGCTTCCTCATTCGATTGTTCCAAAGACGTGACTCTCACGTTAAGAGCACTTGTCCATACTGAACTGTCATCACAAGCCATACATTATTGACAACGAGCCATGGTAAATACATCACGGACAGAGAATGGTTATCATTTCTGATTCCTAACGCTGTAAATCAGAAGTGTCCAATTAGCCGTGCATGTTTGTTCCCAGTGTGTAGTAAACATCCTGTCCAAGGTCTATAATGTAGACATAAGGGTGCTCCAGCTCTGTTCCTACTTCACGAGGCAAAAAGTCACCTCAGGTCGATGGCACTCAGCCTGTAAACAGGGCTTCCCGTAAAATCAATGATCTTCAGGAGGAGCTATCAGTCTGTGGAACAGAAATAGCCGTGGCTGTGTTGGGTCTGAGGCGGGGGAGAATAGTGATGTGTGCGTGAGCGCACGCGCGCGTGTGTGTGTGTGGGGGGGGTGGCAGTGTAGTGCAGACAGTGTAGCGTAGTAGTGCAGTGTATAAACGCGGGTCACTGTAGTGCATGTGAGAGATAGCTGAGCTGAGCGCACGTGGTTTCTGTCATGTAACAATCACTACAAACCTACAGGCCCAGGGACGTGCAGAGAATGTTAGGGAGGCAGGGGCTGACATTTCTAAAAGGGCCATTTGGTGGAAATATCGAAAATAGCAGACCTCCAAGCTCACAACGCGTCGCAGCGCAACGTGTTGTGAGCTTGGAGGTCGGCTATTTTTGGTGCGTGATACCACTGAATTAAGTATAGTTGGAGAAACGTCATAGATTTTTACATAAAGAGGGCAATTCTTTCAACATAAGATGCTGCGTTCAAGTTCAGGAGAGTTTGGACAAGGCAATTCTCTTGAATGCTGCCTTCTGGTAATGCGTGGAAAGTGGGCATTTGGACAATTCTCTTGAATGCTGCCTTCTGGTAATGTGTGCAAATCACTACTGTTGCATAGAACTTCTTGCTTGAAGAATCTGAAGACTATCGTGGCAAAAACACCACTTAGGGCTAAAACATCCCTGCTGATTACAATATGAACATACTGGAGCACCCAGGGGGCAACGTATTTATTGTTTTTTTGTTTCACAGCACTCACTTTTAGTAACCATTATGCACTAGCATTGCTTTTCCCTGGCCAGAGAAAGCGAAATTGATTTTTTTGTAGTATCAATTGCCTCCTTTGTTAACAGACTTGAAATAGAGCCTTGAAAATGATTTTATCCTTTACGCAACATCATCAGATTCTGCTAATCCATTCCACGTTGCAGAACGGAAGCCAACTGATTTGAGGCAAAAAGTAACGGGGAAAAATCCCTAACGCACATAACTCCTGCCATCCAAAGACAGGACAGTGTGAGCTAAATGATCCCTATCACAGCTGAGCTCATTTCTAAATCCTCCAGAAGGGATTCTCACATGGCACACGAGTGTGTCCTCACTTCCAGAGGGTGTGACAGAAACAGCGTGCCAGTGTAATTAGAAGTGGTTAATTAGCTGCAGGTTAATTACTGGTGTTCTGGGGAGTGTTGTTGAAAGGGCTGGTATGGTGGCAAAGCAAGAGGAAGCACAGAGCACACAGCAGGAAGCCCCCAGTCTCCCGCCAATTAGCAAGCAGCATACGTGTGTGTGTGTGTGTGTGTGTGTGTGTGTGTGTGTGTGTGTGTGTGTGTGTGTGTGTGTGTGTGTGTGTGTGTGTGTGTGTGTGTGTGTGTGTTTGTGCGCGCGCGTGTGTGTACATGTGTTTGTGTGTGTGTGGCGGGGGGGGCACTGTGTCAGACTAAATGAGAGAAACATCTCCATATCATTTCACTCAAACCTCGGTGCACAGTAAGAGAGAACGAGATCTGAATACATTCCAATTAAAAATGTATGCTGTTAGAAATTGCTTTTTTTTTCTTCTCGTGTTGTTTTTATAAAGTGTTCCGTTTGCCCAAAAGCCACAGTTTGACTTGATGCAGGGGGGGGGGGGGGGGGGGGGGATAGCAAAAGAGGTAAAGAGTAGAAAACAAAAACAACAAAAAAACTAACAAAACAATTGCAGTAATTTCTTAATGTGACCTTGAGTCTATTAAATTTCGGAAGAACAAACTGGTTTGTGCAAATTGTAACTTCTTATTACAGCAGCCGCCAGGCAGCTTACTTTATTTACAAACCATACTGAAAGCAAGTACTGTGTTATGTTCTTGTGCTGTCCCTGGTGGTTACTTTAGACACCGATTTGTGTTTTATAAATGCATAAATTATCCCTGGAATAAAGGTATTGATGTATAATCAGAGATGGACTATCGTAGCAGAAACTTAGTACATTCGCCCTCAGGCAACCCAGTGCATAGCATTATGCTGCTAGAACACAGCAGGGAGTTTGGTGAGTTATCAAAACTGCAAGACAGATAGAGGGTGAGAGAGGGGGGGGGGGGCAGAGAGAGAGAGAGAGAGAGAGAGAGAGAGAGAGAGAGAGAGAGAGAGAATTTCCTTGAACTGTGACTTTCAAATATTTATCAGATCAGTTGGATACACCTCCACCATGTCCACTGGAGCTGAGACAGCTGAGGCGACAGACATGGACAGGGGCGTCACAAGGGGGGGGGGGGGGCTGAGTTACTTGGGCCCAAGGTGGAGGGGCCTTAATCTTTATATTACAAAAGAGTAAGTGATCTACTTCCGGGTCATGTATCGCTAACTTAAATACCAAACCACTTGGCCAAGATGTACTACATATGTACTAAATATAGCTTAAAAATTCAAACACCCATGTCACCTTTGCAAGATGTCGTTTCCAAACCTCTGTATACAGTTGTATTCGTTATTACCCTCATATTTTGCCTCTGTATAAAATAGTCCGCCGGTCAAATATGTCCGACCGGAAACGTGCGCTGCGGCACAATAGTTCCGCCACAATAGTTCCCCCCCCCCATTTTTCTTTTTTTTTTACTTTTTTTTTAAACTTTTTTTTTTTACTTTTTTTTTTTTTTTTTTTAACTAGATGTGAGCGGCCCGAAGGGCCGCGACCCTCTAGTTATTTTATACTTTAGCTATTGAAAAAGCTCACAGCGTGGCCAAATACATATCATTTTTCAATAGTTAAAGCACAAAATAATGCGTAATAATGCGTTCCCAGTCTAAATGGGTTAAACCCCCTCCCCCTATGAAGAACATTCATGGGGGCCCCGCAGTGAATCCTTGTACCCAGGGCCCAGAATTTGGTGCGGCGCCCCTGCATGGACATGGGCAGTGAATGATTCGTAACACCCTGACACAGAACCTCACAGCCTTTAGCATGTGGCGTTGAGTCCCACAGCACCGAGTGGAATGCAGGGAGACTGTCTGGCACAATCAATCAGAAAGTACCACCAACCCTGATTCTGATCCTCTGGAATATTTTTAGATGCACAAGATTCAGATATCCTGACAAAAATAACTATTTTTTTAAAAGTACACGAGTAGCTGTTACACCCTTTTAATTTGAGATCGACAGATCGATTGATATAGAGACATGGAGAGGGGAGGGTGAGAAGGAAAGTTAAAAAGATGTATGTCTAATTAAAGGTCAGGGGCGGGGGGGAAACGTGCGGATCAAAGTATTCTAAGCCCTGGGACCTTCATTTCTACTGATTAACAAATCTGTCCCTATTTATATCTGCGGGAAGCAGCCGTTCTCTCCAGAGAGAGGATGGAAGTGAAATCTGCTAACTGCAGTACTTTCACAGCTTCTGTGTTTGCCTCACTCCGTTTCATTTGCTCCACAGCAACAGGATGAGGGTGGCAGAAGGGGGGAGGTGGGGGACAGTTGACCACAAGTCGTGGGGGATTGTTTTTGTTTTTGAAAGTAAAGGATGGAACAGCATGTACGGAGGGGGTGGGCAAGGCCGCGCAGAATGTGAAGTGTGGGATCGCTTACATTTAGAACTGATCTATCATACTGTAAACCGATCTAAGGCACTCTAAACGTCAAGAGAAAGACTGCAGCGAGGCTATAGCGCACCGTAGAGAAACGACTGCCTAACAAGCTACATTGCATTCCGCCTTACCTACCACAAAACACACACTAACACGCGTGTGCGCGCACGCGCGCATGCACACACACAGACACACACTTTCCAGCAGCCCTGCAGTTAAGGCAAGCCGACCACAAACACGGTTGTTAAAATGATCAATACCATTGAAATATTAAACCTTAAGAAGGCCGCATTATTGATTGGGAGCCCAATGATAAAACTGTTTATTATCATAATCGCAGGGCTCTATGTAAACGTTTTGGAGAGGACTTCGGCTGTCCGAGCCGCCACAGGCTGTGGGTAAACTTGAACCCCCCCCCCCCACCCCCACACCCCCTTCACCTCTCTGATTTACCTCCCACTCGGCTCCTTTGCCCTGCCCATCCTGAGCCCTGGGGATTCGGGGGCGGGAGGGTGGATGGGGGCGGACAGGGAGAAGTCATTACCACTACTTCTACTTCCATTAAGAACGGGTGAGACTGATCAACATGCCCAATCCCTGTTGACAGGCCCTGCCTCCACCCCCTTCTAAACCCTTGTCCCAGGCAGGCCAGGCCGGCCGGCCGGCTGGTTATTCTGGGATGTGGTCTGAAAGATCTCTCCAGCAGCACCAGACAGGGACGTGCAGAGAATGTTAGAGAGGCAGGGGCTGACATTTCTAAAGGGGGCCTTTTGGTGAAGATATCGAAAATAGCAGACCTCCAAGCTCACAACGTGTCGCAGCGCGCGACGTGTTGTGAGCTTGGAGGTCGGCTATTTTCTGTGTTTGATACCACACTGAACTAAGCATAATTAAGTGAATGCCGGCGATGTGGCATAACGGCAAGGATTTCTACACAAAGAGGGCGATTCTTTCAACATAAGAAGCGGCAATTCTCTTGAATGCTGCCTTCAGGTATGGCACGGAAAGAGGGCATTCGCATTTCTTTCAGCATAGTAATGAGTGCATTCATGGTCTGAGAGGGCACCTTTTACAGACGGATAAAAAGGGCAGGGGCTCAAGCCCTCTTTGATGTCTATGTGCTGTGCACGTGCCTGGCACCAGAGGCCAGGAGGCATGCCGTCAAGCAGCTTGTACAGTGCAGGGAGAGGGAGTCGCCGTCATGCAGGGATCAGGCCCTGACAGACAGAGGGGGTACAGGGATAACACGGCTGTAATCCTGGGCCTTTCCGTGTAATCTGGAAAACAAATACCTTAGTAATGACCCAGTCCTGCACCTGGTAAAACACAGGGCTCGCTGGCACCTGGAATTAGACAAATATCCACCGGAGAGCATTCTTAAAGGCACACACTCCCTTAGCAACATGCCCTGAGGGATTATAGAACACACATGTGCATACATATACAGGTACAGATGGTAGGTAGAGGGCCTTTATGAAAGATACGGCAGAAACAGTGTACTAGTGCAGTGGTTCTCAACCTGTGGGTCCGGACCCCCAGACGGGTCACCAAATTATTTTGCGGGGTCCCCAGATGATTAACTTATTGTGCAACATTGTTTTCTCACTCAGTAAACAAACCAGCTTAAGGTTTAAGTGTATAGAGGGTCTGGACATTTCTAAAGTGACAATTTAAGGACTTTCTAATACCTCTAAAATGACAAATGAAACATTGTCCAAATTGTCAAATATTAGAGGCAGAAATTGTGAAAATAGCCGATCTACATGCTCACAACGCCTCGCGTGTAGATCTGCAATTTTCACAATAGAACCGTGTTATACAAAATGTAATGCCTCAACTCTTCTCTTAGTGCTCGTCAGGGTGGGGGGTCCCCCGTTAAAATATTATTATTTTGGGGGTCGCAGCTTGAAAAGGTTGAGAACCACTGTACTAGTCTACAGGACTGCATTGTTCAGTACAATGACTCACATATAACCATAAAATAAAGAAAATAGTAAAAGTCTGTGACCAGAAGCAACATGGCTAGCCCCCAGTCATGCTGCTTATTGGGGGTGCAGTCTAAGACAAGAGGTTCAATAATGAAAGGGTAAAGGCAGTGTCATCATTCTGGGAAGACAAGGCTCAGTGTTTGGTTTAAGTGTTGAACCCGAGCAGGGTGATAAGATCCCTCTTAGATGGCATGTGAAGGCCAAATGACCGGGAAACCCGAGCAATGTGGGTGAAAGCTGTCTAGGGTGAGAGCAGAAGTCTGGGATGTCATGCGACATTATGTGTGGAGAATGGAAACTCGCTACTATCTCTTTAACACAACACTCACACTGTGGTGTATTGTAGTCACATGCACACACATGTGCATGCACACATACAGATACAGTACATGCACACACAGAAAAATGCACACACGCGCACAAACACCCACGCAGCCCATACATGCATGCATACACGCACACACGCGCACGCACACACACACACAGTGTGGATTAGAGGGCGTCCCTGAGAAACCATTCTGTGGAAATGATTTCTTTGCAGGAAGAAAAAAAAAATGCATGAAAGCCAATGGTGACCTGGCCTCTAATTCTAGAGCGGGATATCCTGGATAAATAATTAGAGGGTTCCTTTGAAGACCCTGCACAGCCACGCCATTCACTCCCCACTTCACATTTGCTAAAGTCATTAATGACAAAGATTTGGAAGAGAAAAAGCGAAAATCTTTCTGGTACACAAATACTTCTTTTATGAGGCCTGGGCCGAATTCCTCTCTGCTTAGTTGAAGCCCTTACCCTGGGAAAGAGCTGCACCCGTTTTAAACAATAAACCTCGGGGGAGAAGTGCTTTCTATTGCCCCCACCCACCTGCCCTCCACCCCCACTGAATTATGGAGAGTTAATAAAGTTACAGGAATAATGTGTCCTGTGCTCAGAAAGAGGAAGTGAACAAGAAGTGTTGGGACACTGAATGTCCACGCGCTTCAGGAGGAACAAACCAAGAGCGAAAGAGTCCCAAAGTTAGACATGAAAATAGCGGCTAGCGTATTTTTAAACGCATTACATGTAGGCTACAGTATGTGTGAGTTGACCAGGGTTGGTAGGAGGGGAATTAAAGTGATTCCTCTTGTAATGGATGTCACTAACTCCTAAAGGCTGCCTTTAGGACAAAACTTAGCGTAGAATAGATCTCCAGCTAGGTATCCATGTATGCCCAGTGCCCACATTCAAGTGTCAGGCTACTTTTTCAGCGAACTGCTGTGCTTTCTAACCTCTCATTGGACATTAACATAACCTGACAGGTGGAATATATATTTTTTCCCAACTGAGAAGAATATTCACCTCAGTTTACTTAACACTTAAACCCTATACTTAGTTGATGTGGTCCCATAGGGCCAAATCTTTTTGCCAAAAATAGCTGTTCTCCAAGCTCACAGCGTGTCGAAACGCAGCGTGTTGTGAGCTTGTAGATCGGCTATTTCTTCACAGAATTCTTGCCCCGGAATAGGGGCGTATGAGTAGTGTTTCAGACTACTGTACTATACTGTAAGAGTAATGTTGTACATGGCAGGCCCGGTCTGAGCTGAGTATGTGACTAACAAAAAAGCCTTTAGGAAATCAAGCTCATCAAGTACAAATTTAACTGCCTCTGGTTTGCTTTCGTGTGTACACTGTGGAAGTTTATAAACACGGCGCTCATAAATCAACTCCTGATGCAATCATCGTCCCCCGAAAAAAAAGTGAGTGAGCAGAACTTGCCCTATGGTTTACAAGGACAGACGCCAAGGCAAACTTTGGGAGGTGACGTGCATTCCTTCAGAGCGAGGCTGTGATGGGGAACTGTCAGCGGAGGAAGAGGGAAGAAAAACACAAAGAGAAAACAAGTTGTTAAGTGTATAACAAGGTGGCCTGGAGGGCAACGCTGAAAGACACATCAGCACTTGACTCGGGGAGCGTGCATCATGCGGAACATCAAACACGCTTTTCCGCCATCCGCGTCGAACGCCGTGACCACATTGTTCAGAAAACGAAACAAAAAAAAAGAGTAAAAGAAGAAAAACAAGGGCCGAAGGAAAGGGCTCCTACTGTAGCGCACATACAGTTGGGATGGGACGATATGAAAATGTCACATCACGATTATTGTGACTGAAGAAATCGTGATTTACGATATTATCGCGATAATCAAAATCCATTATCCTGAACATTTGCCAAAAAATAGCAGATCTACAAGCTCACAATACGTCGCAAACGCGACGCGTTGTGAGCTTGTAGATCGGCAATTTTTTGGCAAAGACATTTGATAGAGAGTGAAAAAAAGACCGTATCAAGTACATATATTATAAGTACCTTTTACCAATTATGGAGGCTTTAAGTGGTACCGGACATGCAGCTCGGCAAATAAAAGGTAAATTCATCCCAGTGCATGACGGAGGACGATATCACGATAAATTAAATCTCCACGATACGATTGTCGTGAGTGTTTTTTATCACGATAAACGATAACATTGCGTATCGTCCCATCCCTAACGTACAGTATGCATGCTAGCCAAGTAGCGTAAGCACCTCTGTGAGCCCCAGACCTCCACCGAGACCTGACTCACCTGGGTGGGAACTGCCAACACGCCACTGAAGCTGAATAACCCCCCCGTCATAAAACCAAACAGCAAACAATGGAGCAGTCTCTCTGCTGGATAATGTCTGGCCTGGGATGTCTACTCTAGCAGAATACACACATCTGAATAATGGCCAGAGCTCTGGCATACAGAGTTGTAGCTATAGTGAGAACTGCACTGCTAAGCGCGCGCGAGTGCACGTGCCTGTGCCTGTGTCGGAGAGAAAGAAATCGTCGTTGTCGGGCGGAAACCTCGTATCTCCAAGTTTCAAATGTGTACATTATTTCGCACAGTAAAGCCCTGCTTCATCGTACAAGGCCGTCGCACAAAAGTGGTGAAAACAGCAGATCTACAAGCACACAACGCCTCGCACCGCGAGGCGTTGTGTGCTTGTCGATATGCTGTTTTCACTAGTTTAAATCATTTTTAAAATGAAGAATGCAAAACAAACGGTTTTGGACATGCAAGGTTTTCACCCGGCAACGACGAAATGGTACTGGGGTGGCATGGGGTGCTCTCTGCAGGGGGTTCTCTCTCCAGTCAAACACAGTAGGGGGACAGCGAAGGCACGGGGAGGTGTTCTGCTGACAGCAGCGGGAGGAAATCCACAGATATAAGACCTAAAAAAAAAAAACATCAAAGCTACAAAGCAGGTCAACGGCACGTTTATGCACAAAACTCTGCCTCTGTGATGTCTACCAGGACACGGGCTGGCAATTTTGTTCTGGGGACAGGGACAGGGACGGGGACAGGGACGGGGACAGGGACGACAACGACAGATGCCCAGTGTGACCTGGAAATGCACTCAAATCCTCTCCGTCGTCGGTACGCATGCAGAGGACAAGGCAGGAAGGAAGAGAGGAAAGGAGAGATGAAGAGAGACAAATGTGGGCCGAGCGTCGGTCGGTCCCTCTTCTTCTTCTTCAAGCCTCCGCTGGCCTGATGTGAGTGACAGGGCCATGGGCCTGGAAGAGCTGTGCGTGTGTGTGCGTGCCTGTGTGCGTGCGTGCGTGTGTGCATGTGTGTGTGAAAGAGCAGCCCGTTGCCCCTCATGTCCAAACACACACACACACACGCACGCACGCACGCACGCACGCACGCACGCACGCACGCACACACACACACACACGCACACACACACAAACGCACAGGACAATATTTAAAAATAGCCAAGCTTGTGACTTCCATTCAACCAAGTATAAATCAGGCATCATTCTAACCTCGAACCCCTAAAACGTAACCTCTAAATGCCTAATCCTAACCCTAATCCTAACCCTAATCCTAACCCCAACCTGAATCTATTCCTGTAAACATAACCATCTTTAACCATAAGACAAGCATTTTGAGTAAATTGTCCTCGCAAGGTCTATTTCTCACAATATACATATGGCCCTCACAAGTATAGAAAAACAAGTACACATGTACGTACACACACATACACAGACACTGACACACACCCACACCCACACACTGAATCACTGAATCCCTTGTTCGTCGTGGCTCCTCTGCATTAATGAAACGGCCACATGCCTCGGTCCTCTCGCTCTCTCCGCCTCTCATCCCCGGTCCGCCTGCACACTGTAGCACCTGGTAGATATAAATCAGTCCTACTGAGCTGTATTTGGGAAGTGAGGCATTAAGCATGACATGGGCTGTCAAAGTTCAGATCGCGCAGACCGCAACATCTAGTTGAACCGCTGCGGAGCAGACCCGGGACCAGGGAGCAGGGCCCGGCCCTCGCCTCTTATCTCATGCCCCTCAGCGCCGCATGACATGGCTGCCACATCTGGGCCCCAGCTGGGCCGGGCCCGCCGAGCACGCCGCAGAACAGCTAGCTCGCCAGAGGAACCCTGGAGCAGCCGCGCCGCACAGAGGGAGAGGAAGAGCCGGGGTCTAAAGCCTCCAAACCCTGGTCATTACCGTCTCTCCTTGGCTCTTCTTATCACACCACTAAGGAGCTGAGGGAGCACTGCTGGATATTATTCCAGCTTCTAAGTGGTGTGGCTTCTATTTCAGCCTGGCAAGATAAAAGTGGCAGTGTGTACGGGTGCGTTTGCATGTGCGTGTGTGCGTGTGCGTGTGCGTGTGTGTGTGTGTGTGTGTGTGTGTGTGTCACGTGTGAGCTTGGGGTCTGAAGGTCAAAGGCTAGAAGAGTACCCACACATTCCTTAGAGGACAAGCTTGCGTCTTCAGTGTGTGTGTGTGTGTGTGTGCGTGCGTGCGTGCATGCATGTGTGTGTACGTGCTAAATACTTGCATGAGACAATGCCATGTGCACTGATTGTATGTACAGTATGTATGTATGTAGGCCTATTTATGTATGTATGTATGTAGGTACTACATGTATTTAACTAGCCAAAACCACAGAGATCCCCATTGGCTTTTACAACCAGGACTGTGTGGGTGACTATTAACCAAAGTGAAAGTGCATGCTAAAGATATATCATCTGCTGGGGATTTAAGACTTGGGCTCCATCAGAAGGGGTGGGGGGGGGGGGGTGCATCATGCTTTGATAGCTCTTGTTCTGCTTAATGCCTCATTTATGCTCCATCGCACGCCAAGAAGGAAAAAAAGATCTACAAGCTAACAACGCGCCGCTGAAGCGACGTGTCGTGAGCTTATAGATCGACTAGCTTCTGATGTGTGACACCATGGTGGGACGTAGTATACAGTGAGCCACTGAGGTGAGGCGGGGGTACGAGGAGAGAGGAGAGCAGAGGGGAATAGTGGGCTGGCAGGGGCCAGGGCTCGGCTCAGCCCTACTGTAATTTACATTGCTGCGTAATTAGCTTCAGGATCAGGGGCTCAAACCAATGAAAGATGCGTCTCTCAGTAGGAGAGAGAGAGCGAGCATGTGAAGAGTACTATAGGATTACTCACACAGTCACAGTCACATACATGCACACACACACACATGCCACAGGCACGCATGCACACACGCACACACACGCGCACACACTAGGGATGGGACGATATGAAAATGTCATGATTATTGTGACAAAAGAAATCGTGATTTACGATATTATCACGATAAACTAAAACCATTATCCTGGGGCGGAAACTTTGCCAAAAAATAGCAGATCTACAAGCTCACAATGCGGCCCGTTGTGAGCTAATAAACGATAATATTGCGTATCATCCCATCCCTAGTGAAGAGTACTATAGGATTACTCACAGTCACAAGTCACACACGCACACACACATACATGCGTGGCCTCCAAGAAATGTGTTTGTGGGCCAGTCTGAGAAGTTAGCAGGAACAGCTCAAGGGCATGCCAACTGCTACATGCTGAACACAGACACAATCAGATCACGCCCACACAGTTATCTTTGGCAGAGGTGAGCCAAGTAACAGAGAGGAGACA
>NC_137816.1:34497099-34544599 GCF_963921795.1 Nannobrachium achirus | reverse complement strand
TTTCTCATGGTTCGCACGGCGGGTCAATGTGATCAATGTGCTCATGGCCCACCTAGCCCACACTACACCGCTCCCAATCAATGTAATGGGCGCTGAGTGTTAATTGGGACGGAGGGGGAGACGTGGGGAGCGGGTGGGGGGTGAGCAGAGCACAAGGGGACGGACATACACGTTTTGCAGAAGCATCAAGAAATGCTGCACACCCTGCAAATTCCTGAGCGTCGATTTAACCACTTAAGCCCTATTTTTATACTCCGTCATACAACAGCATCGCACCAAAATAGCAAGCTTGTAGATAGGCTGTTTTTGCTACTTTTGTTCGTGAATTTTGCAAACATCTTGCTTATAATAATGACATGTCCACGCTCAAGGTTGAATGAGATGCTCAGGATGGTGAGCAGCTTTCTTAATGAGAGCTGGTTATTAATCAGGAGACAGCAGCGCTGTTTAATGCAGTGGTTCTCAACCTGTGGGTCGGGAACCCCAGGGGGGTCCCCAAATTATTTTGGGGGGTCCTCAGATGATTAACTTAACGTGCAACATTGTTTTCTCTCTCAACAGTGAACAAACCAAAATACAGTACAAGGGTTTATGCACATTTCTAAAATGACAATGTAAGAACCTTTTAATACCTCCAAGATGAGGTAGAAGAAGATTTTGCCAAAATTAAACATTGGCAAAATTGAAAAATATTAGAGGCAGAAATTGGGAAAATAGCCAATCTACATGCTCACAACGCCTCGCAACACGAGGCGTTGTGAGCAGGTAGATCTGCTATTTTCACAATAGAACCGTGTTATACAAAATGCAATGCCTCAACTCTTAGTACTCGTCAGGGTGGGGGGGGGGGGGGGGGGGGGGTCCCCAGTTCTAATATGATTATTTTGGGGGTCGCGGACTGAAAAGGTTGAGAACCACTGGTTTAATGTGTTGCGTTATGAAATCATATTTTTGGCTGGCCTGTATGTGTGGAGGTGGATGGAGGGAGAGGGAGGGAGGGAGTGGGTACTTGTAGGAACATCTGCTTGTCCTGCCTGTCACCATATGATTATTGGTAATTAGCCACAACGCCTGCAGTGGTGTTGGGAGGGCGGGGCCTGCCATGCATTCTCCTCTCTGGGCAGGTATGCAGGGAGCGCCCATCATAAAAAACAAACCTGCCTCCCTCCTGTCTCCCACCACCACCCCTTCCGCCAACCCCACCTTCCCCATGACTCAGACCACAGTCTGCATGTAGCAGGCCTACCCAAACTGTACCAGGCCAGGCTACACCAAGCACAACTACTACTGTATATAATGACTATATAACTGTACCGTTCAAACAAGTGTACAGCAGAGTCAGCTAGGCTTAGACCAGTGTTTCCCAAATACTGGGTTGAGAGACCCATTTGTGGGTCACGGACACATTTGTATGGGTCGCCAGTAAATATATTTTTTTCCCTTACATTTTATATATACCGGTAGGCATATATATATTTCAATATATTTTTAAAGGGGAAATGCATTTTTCAAAAGAAATTCATAAATTCCAAGGAAAATGAAAGTTTTTTATAAAATTAGGAAGTAGTGAAATAGCCAAACTACATCGGCTATTTTCACAATGTTCGCCTCTTTCTTATTTAATATTTGCCAGTTTGGTATTAAAAAGGTCTTGAAAGTCCTTAAATTGTCACTTTATAAATAAGCAGATACCCTGTACACACTTATACTGTATGCTGGATTATATACCGTTGAGTGAGAAAGAAAATGAACATTAAGCATTAAGCATCTGGGGACGCCACAAAATAATTTGGGGACCCCACTTGGGGTCCCTACACCAAGTTTGAGAACCACTCATTGGACTCATTTACATGCAGGCGAAACAGAAGTGTGGGGATGATGGGGCATTCACTTCATTGTCTTCTAATTTTCAGAGCTTCTGAAGTACAGACTGTTTGACGTAAACTTTGAAAATTGTGGGAACCAACACGTCTGTCTTGAGAGACTAGCACCACACAGTCCCACTCCTTTAGAGTCGATCAACTATTTAATTATTAAGCTGCTAGCTGTCATGGCTGCCGTCATCATTTTAGAATAAATAAACAATAATACAACACAGAGTTGAGCTCACAGAACTTGTGATGGGCGTTGTCATTCTTCCTGGTGTACAGAATCATTAGAATCAGTTCACGATCAGTTCTTGACTGGATAGTGCCGCCTGCGTAGTCCCACTCACTGAACTAAAACACAACTGAATATTCAATAGGCCTTGTACCATACTAGACATGTTACGTTCTTCTAACATAATAGAAAGGTCTAACTCAGTCAGTATAACATGTTGTGTATAACCTGAAATCTCATTGGATAATGCAGCCGACCGTCTCCTCGGGCTATGGGATCTAAACACTCTCTACAGTATCGGGAGATGGGCCCCAGACGTTGCAGCACTGGCAGACTGCAAATAGAGCCAATGTAACTTCTTGCTTGTATTACTGTAATGATAAATATGTTTATTTGAAGTTGTTTGATGTTCAGAACTAAGGGTAATGCTTTACATAGTTTACCGAGAGGAATCCCCCACGCCCATTGATCTGATGAACTTGTCAGCAGTCTGACACAATAGCAATAGTGTCAAAACTGATTAAACTAAAAGACTATGAATCTCTGGAAAAGAGTGGTCAAGAAAGTTGGAGCAGTTAATTAATTTGGCAGATTTTATTATCAGTATTTGTAGGTTTCACATCTTAGAAGACTATAATTTTATTGTATTTTAACATTGTTTGTCTTTATTTTCTTTACGCATAAAACAGACAAAGAGTCAGAGCCAGTCATATTTTGTTGCCATGCATATATTCTGCTGACATGTATATATTCTTTGTCATTGATATGTATTTGACGTAATTCACATATTTTAATGATACTCAAATTCATCATTTTCTTTTCATGTTCTGCCATAAATCACTCACTCATAGTTTGTTTTATTGGTACTTGCTTCTATACGCATGCTTCTTGTGTTGTGTTATGTTGTTCTGTATGTGTTGCTGCTGTGGCAAAGTAATTTCCCTTTGGGATGAGAATTATTTCACTGAACAAAACCATTGTCCGCAGTCAGTCAGTCAGTCAGTCAGTCAGTCAGTCAGTCAGTCAGTCAGTCAGTCAGTCCGCAGTCAGTCAGTCAGTCAGTCAGTCAGTCAGTCAGTCAGTCAGTCAGTCAGTCAGTCAGTCAGTCAGTCAGTCATATCCAAGTCCTCCTCAAGAGATCAGTGAGGAATCTTAGTCCAATGAGGAAAGAGGAACCATCTGTTGAGCCAATCAAAAAATTGCAACTGAATGAGAACTCAACTGACTGCATGGGAAATGAATAGAACTTTCCAGGATGTGATTTAGTTCATTTTGTTCACCCAAAACAGCTAGTTGGTTCAAATTCATTGTTCACAAATGACACAACACACTCCACTGAACTGCTGGAAGTCGAAGGAAAACCTCCCTAAATACCCGAGAGCACAGAAGCCTTCACTCGATAAAAATCAGACTGGAATGAAATTAATCGGCGAGGCTTAAACGTGAACAGTGTTGATTGCTCATTTCAGTTGGTGTCACTTCAGGAACAGAAGGAAATCTGGATGAGACTAAAAACAGGATGGCTTCCCCAGATATCAGGGCTCAGCTCAGAGGAGATTCTCCCTCCTCTGAAGAGAAGCAGTGGCCTTCAAGTTGTGCTTTGAACAGGACTACAGGATCCACTTCAAACAGAAAAAGCATCAACTCCACTCTACTCCGCAGCACTTGCTTCTGCTTCATACATATCAGGAGGAATAACAACTGCGTAGAGATTATGATGAGATATGGATCTTCATTTGAAAGTGGCGCGAGGGGATGTTGCCGCCGGTTGCAGGTAGAGGAGCTCGGACGTTGATGTCTCTCAGATCATTAAAAAGAAGACGGTGTTATTCAAACAGCTAATCCGTCTCTCCTGCACTCGTCTTTTGACAGAAACCTTGGGAAGCTGCCACTGAAGAGACGGAACAAATAAAACAAAGGCACAGGGAGGAGGGAGTGATAGTGAGAGAGGGATGGGAGAGGCATAGCAGAATCAACTGTTTACCCAGCTTGTTTAGAGCACATTTTAATGTCTCTCCATAGCTAGATGACGAGAAGCAGCAATTACACAGTGAAATCCTCAGTGTTAATGTAACTCTGAGAGTGTACAAATGAAACCAAATGGACCCTCACACATTTGTAACTCTGAGAGTGTACACATTGGTTCCATTTGTACACTCTCAGAGTTAAATTAACAGTCAGGATTTCAAAGTGTAAAAGTATATTGAGCACAAGCTAAACTTCAGATAATCGGTCCGTCTATCTGTCTGCCAGCTGGGTGGGAAGGCGAGGGGGGGGGGGGTGTATTGTGTCAAAGTAGAAGCGTTTTTCCCCTCGGTGTTGCCTGCTATCTGACCGTGTGTAAAAGCAGGGTGGGAGGTCAGTCACTGTGGCATCCAGCCCAGAAACAGTCCGGGTGCTCCGGTTCCACTGGCGCTGGAGTTTATTTCTTCTGTCTTGCCACAATCGTCACGGCTACACCCTGCCTTTCTACAGCACCTCCCATATGTACGCCGTGGCTCTGTAGCAGGCTAGCCATCTATGAGAGGGATCCGCAGCTAATTTAGCAAACTACGTTTTTGGTGCACAGACTACACACCGCCAGTAGGTAGATTTTTTACATTTTATAATTTTTGGGGGCTTTTTGCCTTCATTTTTATAGTTTTACAGTAGAGACAGACAGGAAATGAGAGAGAGATGGGGAGAGACATGCAGCAAAGACATTTGAGAATGGGACTCGAACTTGTGATGCGCTGTCAGGCTACTTTGGAGCCTATGTGGCCGGACCGCTACACCAGCAGTCCGGACAGAAATAGCTAGCTTCCATTTTATAATGGAAATCAAGGGGCTTAGATCGGTCAAAAATGGAGCCTATGTGCACGCGACTGATGTCATAGATGATTGCCATGATATCACAGGCTGGTCACATGAAGTCTGAGATCCACATTGGCGCCACACTGTTCCCATGTGGCTCCCGAGATCCACATGATTAGATTTTTTTGAATCTGTTAATAATAAATGCACTGTGGCACAGGCATCTCTGCATAAGAGGAACCATCAATCCCCTTCATCACCACCACCCCTCTCACTTGGCCATTAGGCTGAGGTGAGGACATCTGATGCTGACGTATTGATTTTCCACCATTTTGGTGTAATTTGGTGAAGATTAATTAGCATTTCTTGCTCTCTCTGTGTACCACTGACATGATGAACGTCACCAGGTCATGTGAGAGGTCTGAGGGGTCTGAAGTCAGGACACATGGCTGGACCAAAGGCAAGGTGGCCTCTGCCGAGCCCTGGCCCGCCCCCCAGCCTCTAAATTACCTACGGCTGACACAGGGGAGGGGCGAGCCAGAGGCCCGCATTAGCTCTGCACTCAGGCCAGTGGCTGCGTGGGTCAGGACCCCCCCCCCCCCCCCCCATCAGGGAGCAGGTCAAAGCCACATAACTCTTTAGCTAAGGTGAGGGTCACTGCGATGCTCCGTCCAGCCAGGGTCAACCAGAGGTCTCTGGCCACTGAGGTTCATGGCAATACAATAAAGCAATCAATCTGGCCACTGGACCCTGGTCAATAATATACTCCCAGGCCGTGCAGGGCCGAGTAGGGTCACCACCTGTTTCCTGGCCTCTCCTTGGACCGTCCTGGCCTCTGGAGGTGTGCGGGGCTTGGGTTTCACTGTCATGGAGGGGAGGCGAGGGGGAGACCGCGGGGGAGCGTAATCCTAACCCGGGCCTACTTGGTCACCAAGTAATAAAGCATGGCAGACATTACGTACAGCGCTGGCAGTGGGATGAACCCACTCTCATTACCACAACCCACTTTCAACCTGGTGGTGGCCCTATTTTTATTTCTTTCAATTCCAAAAAATTGCGAAGAAAACTATTATTTTCCCAAACTGTAGATCTGCTAACTTCGCTAGTCATTGTTTGATTAAGTACATAGAGCAAAGGTCTTCAACAGGCGGTTCGGGACCCCTAGGGGGTCCTCAGAGTTACCACAGGGGGTCCTACAAATCTTTGTGTGATATAAAGAAAAAAAGAAATTCTTCTTTTTAGCCAGATTCTTAACCAGATTCTGATAACTTTAGCTAAAAATAGCAGATCTACAAGCTCACAACGCCTCACGCTGCGAGGCGTTGTGAGCTTGTAGATCGGCTATTTTCGGCAGAGAGGTTTGGTGTAGAGGGGAGAAGTATTGACGGTTCAAGTGGTTAAATATCTGAAAACACAAACTGACATGAACCCAAAATACCCTAATGATTGTGCTTCATTCAAACAATGAAACGACATGGAATCTTTGACAAGGTTCAAGGTTGTAGAGGGCTTCATCTCTCTCAACTAAGGGGTCCTTGGCCTGAAAACACTGAAGACCCCCCTGACATAGAGCTTAAGTGGTAAATGCGGGCCAACACACTAGTCCACCCTCCTGTCAGTAATAGGCCCATCCTCCTCCTGTTACAGAAGTGTGCTCGTTTAGCCCTGTAGATGAGAGACCTCCTCTTCCACAGCAACTTATGCCTGATGATAACAGTCGCAGTTAGCTCTCTTAGCCGCGTCCTTTGTAGTCACACGGCAAGCAACGGCGCTGTGTTGTTCAGCCATTTCTAAAGACGGCGAACAAAACAGCCCTTATCATGTTTTGTAACCAGGGGTTTTATATAGACTAGACAAAGAGAGAGAGAGGGGGAGAGAGAGAGAGGGAGAGAGAGGGAGAGAGGGAGTGCAGAGTTGGAGAGAGAGAGAGAGAGAGAGAGAGAGAGAGAGAGAGAGAGAGAGAGAGAGAGGTAGATTGGGAGAGAGGGAGAGAGAGCTGTGCTAAAATCTGAAATGTCCTGTAATTTGACACTGTTCTCTAACGCCAGCAGTTGTCTCTTTGAGGAAGTGCAGACGTGCGTTTTATCTATTGTACTTCTAGCACTGTCTATTCCTGGCAAAAATCAGCACGTATAGGCTATATACACCTCAGGCAGGACACATTCTTTCTCCTACAGCTAATCCCACTTTTTCCCCCCTTTCTTAGTTTCTTTTTTTTTTGTGACACACTCATCATCTGCGCTGTCCCCTCCCTCCCTCCTTTATCCTCTCCCCTCTCGCTGCTCGCCATGAATGGAGGCAGACAGCATCCTCGGCGGCTGCCGGGATGGAGCAGCAGTTAATTCTTGGCTGCCCTCCCTCTCTCTGCTTAAAGGCAGGTATAGGGTTTCTAACAGCTCCGGCTGGCTGGATACAATGGAGATCTCAGAGCGAGGGCAGGGATCCAAACAGGTGAACCTGCACCCCCGCCCCCCCTCTCTCTCTCTGCAGCCTCGCTCCACACTCCTGCACCCAGCCTCCAGAACGCAGCACACCTCAGACCTCGGCAGAGTTAACCCTATTATCTTCACACCCCACCTTAAACCCCCCAACCTCCCCGGTCTCTTTGTCTCACTACGTTTCCTGGCTGACAGTCGCTGCTGTCTCCCACAGAAACATAAAACTGCTATGATAAGATCTGAAACAGAATCTAACTAGCTAATGAAACAGTGCAGGTTCACAGGCCAAACACTGTTCACATGGGCTGCCATTAAGACAGGGATATATAAGCATATCTTAAAAACCGTGCTTATTTTTCACATTCCTCAAAATACTCCTATTTGTTTTTCCCTGGTATTATCAGGAGGAGCCTGTCGTCATGACTCCTCCTCTCACTCGCCTCCATTCCCTGCCCCTCAGTAACCAGTACAAATCTGGAGTAGGGATGGGAAGATATGACATTTTCATATCACGATTATTGTGACAAAAGAAATCGCGGTTCACGATATTATCACGATAACCAAAATCCATTATCCTGGGGCGGAACATCTGTCAAAAAATAGCAGATCTGTAAGCTCACAGTTCACAACGCGTCGCAACGCGACGCGTTGTGAGCTTATAGATCGTCTATTTTTTGGCAGACATTTGATAGAGAGTGGAAAAAAAGACTGTATCAAGTATGTATATTATAAGTACCTTTTACCAATTATAGAATTCTTAAGTGGTACCGGAAATACAGCTCGGCCAATAAAAGGAGAACTAATCCCAGTGCATGACGGAGGACGATTTCACGATAAATTAAATCTCCCTGATACCATTATCGTGAGCGTTTTAACGATAATATCACTTATCGTCCCATCCCTAATCTGGAGTGATAAAAACAAACCCGCACAGGTTCATTTTACACCCTCGGAGATAAATAAACGATCCAGATTTTACGGTGTACCTCCCAGGCATCTCTCTCTCTCCCCGCAACACGCACGGTGTCATTAGGCAGCATAATCAGCATGCTGTTTCCATACATCTGCTTTATTTTATTGATTGCCCTCCGTTCGTTAAGATTCAGGGTATATAATTAATGACCAGGCCCCCCCTACCCCACCCTGGGGACGGCTAATTCCGCTGCATACCAAGGGGATTTTCGGCAGAGGGCACAAGTGGGCTCGTCACGGTGGGCACCGGGCCAGTAGCCGTCCTCCTGGTCCCCTCCCCGCCTCCGGCTGTCCACAGTACCCAGCCAGCTCCTCTAACAAGGAGGGCCCTTCCCTTGCCGCGTTAACTAAAAGGACAATTATCCAGAGAACAATGACGCTTTTCACAGGGGCTGTGTTGTCATTAATGCAGTGGATCTGGTTACAGCAGCCAGCTTAAGCTAATTAAGGAACGCTATCTGTGGACTCTCATTGCTTCTTAATTAAGTAGGATTCATTTCAAAATGGGGACAAACAAAGTCACTTTTTTTTTCTCTCTCCCCCCCTGTTCTGTTTTATTGCACCGGTTTTGAATTATGTTTGGTTTCGCTCCTCTGGTGAGCTCTCTTCACAGCATCAAAACCGATGTAATGTGCAAACTAAAATGCGGCTCATGTTGGATTAATATTCTGACACAGAAAACCAACAAGATGAACAAAGAAGAAGAAAACAATCTCTTGTGCAAGCAATCAATCAGAGACATACAGTAGAAAGACACTTTAAGACATTAATACTTTGACAAGCATGGAAGTCATTATAGAAAAAGTCCCCACAAGCGGTAGATTTTGACACGGGCTGCAGAGATCACGGGCAACAAGACACCGGACCTTTCCTGTCTGGCTTTTGTTCTAAACCGGTGTGTCTAGAGGTCCAGACTCACTCACTACCTGCCCTGAGCTTCACCTGTCACAATCACATCAGAACTTGACCCCACTGTCTTAGCACTCTGTTCCACATCAATAACACATTGTTATTAGGGCTGACTGACTGACCGACTGACTGACAAACTGAATGCATTGGGAACTGTTGATTTCCAAAAAGACAGCTGACGCGTTCTTTCCAAGGAGGCAGCTGACCTTTCCACAGTAGAGGCCTGTTAGTCACCAGTCACTCACCACTGACTGACAATATGGGGAAAACTGAATGAGAGGGAATGTGCGTGCATACATGTGTGTGTGAGACACAGAAAGAGAGGGGGCATGCTGCGTGCACATGCATGCATGCACACACACACGCACACACACATATGGATAGAGACAGAGAGGGTTGGGGCTGCGAAAGAGAGAGAGAGAGTGAGTGAGTGGGAGAGAATGGATGGAGATAGATACCGATGTGCCATTTCAACTCTTCTGCATTTACTGATCTTTTCCTGAAATTGTTCTGGAAATGCATTTTTCGGTCCCAGTTTTGCCTTTCTAATTGTTATGGAGAATGGAGCGTATTTTGGCAGAAACTCGCAAATGGCAAGAAACCACTCCATTCCCATTGAAAAGCAGAATCTACCTTCATAGGAGGTTTTGAAATGGCACATCTGTAGATAGATAGATAGATAGATAGATAGATAGATAGATAGATAGATAGATAGATAGATAGATAGATAGATAGATAGATAGATAGATGGACAGACGATAGGAGAGAGAGGTGGGGTCATAGAGAGAGCGAGAGAGAGAGCGAGAGAGAGAGAGAGAGAGAGAGAGAGAAAGAGAGAGAGAGAGAGAGAGAGAGAGAGAGCACTGACATGGTTGTCCATGGCCTTGAGCTGTGTCTAGAGATGGTCTGCCCTCTCCTCAGAGGTTAGGATGACACACAGTGCATATCCCCTCTAATGATAACCCTGCACTGCACCCACTGACAGACACCTAGCTGACCAATCATATGCAACCTAGCAATCAGAAAAAGGGATGGCTTTGAAGGTCATGTGTGTTTGTATATTTCTATGGTGTTTGTTTGCGGTTGTGCGTGCGTGCGCTCGCGTGCGCGAGTGAGTGTATGTATGTACTGTATGTGTGTGGTGTTTCACTGAGCAGAGAAAACATGCGCATACAAACATGCAGAGAATGTTAGAGAGGCAGGGGCTGAAATTTCTAAAAGGGCCTTTTGGTGAAAATATTGAAAATAGCCGACCTCCAAGCTCACAACGCGTCACGCTGCAATGCGTTGTGAGCTTGGAGGTCGGCTATTTTCAGTGCTTGATACCACACAAAACTAAGCATTAAAAAGGCAATACTGGAGATGTGGCGTAATGGCATGGATTTCTACACAGTGAGGGCAATTCTTTCAACCTAAGATGCTGCATTCAAGTTCAGGAGAGTTTGGACGAGGCAATTCTCTTGAATGCTGCCTTCAGGTATGGCATGGAAAGAGGGCATTTGCATTTCTTTCACCTTAGTGAAAACGGAATTCATGGTCTGGAGAGGGCACTTTTTACAGACGGGTAAAAGGGCAGGGGCCCAAGCCCCCTTTCATGTCTATGTGTGCACGTGCCTGCAGACATGCATGAGTGCAGAGATCTGGTTTGGTGAGTATATATATGTCCTTACTTGCTGGGTATTGTACAGCGGGCCACAGCTGTTGATTGTGATTATAGTGTAAACAAAAGCCCGGGTTCAGTGAGAGGGCGAGTATGTGAGTTTTATGGCCTTTATGTTGATCAGATCAGCTCCAACACCCACTCAAACACATTTATTCTTCACTAAAGCTCAGTGTCTGAGCAGCAGGTACACACTTTGAAACATGATACATGACTTTAACACAGTGGTGTAAAGTAACTAAGTACATCTACACAAGTACTGTACTTAAGTACACCTTTGAGTTATTTGTACTTTACTTGAGTATAGTCAATTTACAATACAATACTTCTACTCCACATATTGTACTTTTACTCCACTACATTTATTTGAAAACTTTAGTTACTAGTTATTTTGCAGATATAAATGATAATATTATAAAACATAGGTACATAAACCACTCTAGCCCTATTTTATACCTAGGCTGTTTGAAAATAGCCGATCTGTGAGCTTGTAGATCGGCTATTTTCAAACATTTTGTACTTTTACTTTTGCTACTAAACACATTTTGATGGCAACGCTTTCATACTTTTACTCGAGTACATTTTGAATTCCGGACTTTTACTTGTAACGGAGTACATCTACATTGCAGTATTGATACTTTTACTTAAGTACAGAATGTGAGTACTTTTTCCACCACAGGGCTTCAAGAACTCTTTTTCTTTCCAGTATGGCTGCTGATTTGACTTTAAACGTGGGAGTGGTGATGTAGCATTCTAAGGAGAAATGGTGACATACCACCATCAGTAAGGTAATAGTTGGTGAAATATAAATCTCCTTTACAAAACCATCTGAACATTACCATCCATGCTATGTTGTATCTCCTCCCATTGGTGTCCATATCTGGGCTCACCATGACCTCAATGTGACTGCTCCTCCTATCAACAGCAGCGCTGCTCCCTGCATTTGCCCAGCTTTTAGCCTCTCAACAAGAGAAATGTACTGTTTTAAGTAATCCTTGTTTGTACTGGCCATAATTGATTGGGTAATCCTGGTTTAACATGCACTAAAGCCAGTGCTTAAGGATCTATTAGGAAGGGCGAGCAGCTTAAAGAGGCAGGATCTATCTAAGGTTTGACTGCTAGAGATGGATCTCGGTTTCTGTGCCTAGACTGGAGGTTGACGCCGTTTGATGAGCTGACCCGCTTTAAAACCCACATGCCCTGCCCCCACCTCAGTCTCTCTCTCTCTCTCTGTCTATGTTGTCTGTCTCCCTCTCTGTCTCACTCCTGTCCCTCTCTCTCTCTCTGTCTCACTACTGTCTCTTTCTCTGTCTCATTCCCATCTCTCTCAATTTATGTGTGTATTGCTGGTACACTGATGCATCTTATGTGTCAAAGCCAATGTGAGGTTTGCCCTCTGATCTCTGTAGTGAATATCTCGGCAAGCAGCCTTGGCGTTCCTCCATAATTAATCCGGTGACACACACACACACACACACAGCCCCGGTGGCACTCAGCTGGCTTCGCCCAGCCGCAGCCACGCCGCCAAAGACGCCACGCCAAAAAAGTTCCCATCAACTCGACACGACACACACGCCACGCCGCACACTCATCACTGTGACAGCCCTGTCATAATCAACACAAATCTCACAGCGTCAGCACAGGGGGACCGGGGGAGCGGGGGGGAGAGGTATTATGGAGTAGGAGTGAGAGAGGGGAGGGGGGTGTAGGGAGAACGAAGGACAGACACTCTAAGTACAGGTCCTGGAGAGCTGCTAACCTCTAGGATCAGCGAGCAAAGTGTGAGTGTTGCTGCGGACATTCAGATTAGAGGCGGGGCTATGGATCTGCTTCTCTGCTGACTGTCTATGTTTGTGTGACGCAGGGAGGGGGGGGAGCCTCACACGCACACACACACACACACACACACACACACACACACACACGCACGCACGCACGCACGCACGCACGCACGCACGCACGCACGCACGCACGCACGCACGCACGCACGCACACACGCACACACACACACACACACACACACACACACACACACACACACACACACACACACACTCACGCACACACACACACGCACACACACACACACACACACACACACACACGCACACACATGCACACAAAGGAAAGAAGAGATGGAGCATAATCCCCCCCCAAGACCTCTGCCCTAATGGGGCCCACTACTGTAATTACAAGGCACAGATTTCAGATCAGGCACTTAAGTAGCCAGCTAAAAGTGCCCAGAAAACAAAAAGCTCTGTAATTATCGTCTGCCTTCTCTCTCCGCGGCGTAACTTCGGTTACCTGTCATGCCGCTGTTTTGTCAGGACCTCGTTGTTTCCTGGATTCTCCCTAATCCGTGGCTGGAAGCGGCCCTGGCAGTGTGCCTGCCTGTGCAAGATGCACATTTCAGCTCGCGGGGGCGAGTGACGACATGGCACACAAAGATAGCAGAAACCTGAGTCCTTTCAGCCCCACAAGCACATGAATGCATTTTTTTTTACAAGAGGAGGGAGGAAAAAGAAGGAGGGGGGAGTGTTCAGTTTGCTCGAGACAAAAGATCCATTGTGCTGTGAAACTTTATATACATATTAGAAACTTGAAACCCATAGCCTCTGCGAGCAGGATTCTTGTAACTGTGAACAAGATAACATTACCTACCATTCTCTCCGAAAAAGAGAAAGGCCTTCAATCCTTCAATCCTACTTTTCTACAAGGGTCTTATTGCTCATGATGGATTCACGTCAGGTTTTTGGGATTTTCTTGCAGCGGGGTCATCTAATATCTCTGATAAGAGAACGTTGGTCTCCGGGCAGTTTTGTGGCCCATTAGGTAACAACACATTCCCCAGGTGGAGCGGCCCGGGAGCAGCACCATGTCGACAGATATTTGCACTCAGCATTCTCTCCTGGCCTGCAGTCACCATCCATCCGCCTGAGCTCTCAGGTGTTCCTACAGGAATGTGTAAGTGCCTGGGTGTCCATTCCATGGCCAGCCCCATTCACTTATTTCAGCCTGGTATGTGCAGCTCGCATAGCACACCTGCACAGCCTCGAAATCATCATCATTATCATTATCAACAACAACAACAACAACAACAACAACAACCAAACAGGCACAGTCAACTTCTCATTGAAAGCTGCAACCCCTAACCTTTTTAAGTGACTAAAACATTATTTTGATCTGCATGGTACAGTAAGTTGATACAAAACTAACACAACTGTGTAAGTTGTAGTTGGTTTACCTGCATGCCCTAGCTTCTATTTGGGGGCAGCATAGCTGAATGGTTAGGGAGCCCACCTGGGGGAACCAGAGCCCTTGGTTGTCCCAGGTTCGATTCCAGGCCAGGGTAGCAATGTCGATGTGTGTCTCTGAGCAAGACTCTTAACACCTAATTGCTCACACGCTCCTTGTGGGCAGCGAATCAGCTGGGTTGGGCTGAAAATACTGAATTTCCCTCATGGGAGGAAATAGGTATCTATTATTCTATTGAGACGTTTAGATTCTGTGGTGGGGTGGGACAACTACTGGTTGACAGGAGGTACTGCACGAAGGTCAAAGTGCAACGTAACCTCTGAACCAAACAGGTTTTCCGCTATAGCTCCACAGTAGACATTTCAGCACTCCCACAAGGACCAGAGTTAGAATACCCGAGTAGGCCAGTCAGACTTCAAAGTTACAGATTCCAGCTCTGTGAGTAGACCCGCTTGTCCATTTGGTTACACATACACTCTAAGAGTTACCAATGGATGAATTTACACTGAGGATTTTACTGTGTAAACTTAAAAAAATGTATTAATTAGCCTCAGGCCTTTTAATTTCACTTCTCCACATTAAAAACTCAAAGGCTGGCTTGCCTTGTCAACGCTGCAAACGAATGCGGAGGTGTTCCTGTGAAACTATGTGATTAACAAGAATGAGACCTTGTTTTTTTTCTCTCTTTTTTTCCTCCCTGTCTTGTTGGCACGAGTCCATTCTTGTCATAACAGTCGTGGAACTCCTTATCTACATTTTCAGCAGGGAAGTTAAATAACCACATCTACAGAATAAATAATCAAATTCAATATGAGGCACACAGTAAACATCAGTGCAGGGGAACTAGGCCACAAGCAGCTGAGTACTGTATGGCCTAGGAAAAGGTCTTAAGACAAAGTGAGGAGCATTGGTTTAACCATTTACAACCTGGCGTCCCTATTATAGACATGTCATTTTAGGTACACACACCAAAAAAAAAGCTTTCACAGTATGTTTTCTAAATAATTCTGAAAATAGCCTAAGTAGAAACAGGGCTGAAGTGGTTAAAACGAGAAGGAACAACCGAGATAAGAGCAGAATAAACTCTCAGAACCTTAGCGAGAAGAGACAGTCCAGTCCTCCAGACTAAACACACATCAATGTCCATAAGCTTTAGAAAAGTACACGGCAGCCTGGTGACATCATGAACATTAGACGTGTAATTAACCTATTCTAGCCATGTACAGTCAAGGGAGGGGAGTCTGGACAGACAGGCTCATAATGATAGCCCCTATGACTTCTAATTACTGCTCTGTAGGGACAAATACGAACACAAGCGCAAACATGGACACACATGTGCACAAAACACACGCACACAGAAAAAGACTAGACCTGGAGAAATTAATACCTATAAACACGACCATCAACAGGGGGGGAAAAAAAGATGAGTGCTAACCAGTAGGCTACAGAAAAAGAGGCCACATTGATGTCATAATGACTAACTTACACTGTCTAATTTAGGTTTGCAGGCAAATAGAGCGGTCGGCTGCAGAGGCAGCGAGGAGCAGTTAAATTAAACAGTGGACAAGATTTAGTTGTTTCCGAGCATACTTGAATTCCAACCAAAGAAGTACAAAAAAGCTCACTTCATTCTTAAATTACACTTTTAAGAGAGAGGAAAACTGTGTGTTAAGCTTGCATACATTTGAACCGGTTTTACTTCATTTTAAGAGTTAGTGGAGGATGAACTATATGTATGCACATTTACAGTGGGTGCTTAAAAGAATAGTTCACCCGCAAAATGTATTTTTTTCTATTGATTACTCATGCCATAGAGACTTGAGTTCAATAATATTTTATTCCTAATACAAAAATTTGATTATAGTACATTTACCCCCATTGATTCCGGATGGGGACCTGAATGCATGGCACTGGTTGGGGACCCGAATGAATGGCAGTCGATGGGGGTCAGGGTACTTTATTTATTTTTCATTTGTTCTCCTTGTCTTAGTTATGCGACAAAAAAACAAATAATATTATTGAACTCAAGTCTCCATGGCATGAGTAATCAATAGAAAAAAAGTCATTTTGGGGGTGAACTACTCCTTTAAGTGCAGAATTTTATTTGACCAGAGTTGCTTCTATGTCTCTTCGCAAATGTTGCTGTAAGTAAACAAAAAGTTCCTAGTTAAGTCAAATCAAAACACAACATAGGCTAATTATCTGTATATTATACATGGGAAGTTCATTGTTTAACTTGTGAACATGGCAGCTCCAGTACAAACCTCCTCCTACCCACAGTGGGGCCTCTCCACAGCCACTGTGGCTCGGGCTCATCTGCAGTAAAAAGCTACAATATGCCAGTTATAGGCCCCTCTCTCATAGTTTACTTTTCTCTACTCCCTACAGGGGCGTCGCACCAAATTCTGGGCCCTGGGTACAAGGATTCACTGTGGGCCTCCCATGAATGTTCTTCATAGGGGGAGGGGGTTTAATCCATTTAGACTGGGAACGCATTATGTGCATTATTTTGTGCGTTAACTTTGAAAAATAGCACATATACAAGCTCACAGCGCGGCAGCGAGTGCCACGCTGCTTGAAGATCTGCTATTTTTGAAAAATCGTGAAAGGTTTGAATGTATCAAATCCTTCTAAGGTTTTTTGAATGTTTCTACATCAGTGGTGCTCAAATTCTTCATGTCAAGGACCCCCAAAATGCTATGTATTTGGCCACGGACCCCGATCTCAAAATTGTTGTGAGTTACAAATATTCACTTAAAAAATACATATATTCAAAGATTTCCAAAAGTATCACGACTTTTCAAAAATAGCAGATCTACAAGCTTGTATATCTGCTATTTTTCAATAGCTAAAGTATACAATAATTAAGGCCCCTCCACCTTGGGCCCTAGTAACTCAGTCCCACTCCCACCCCCCCTTGTGACGCCCCTGACTCCCTATGCATGATGAAGGCCAGTCTGGGAAAGCTGGGGGAGAGCTGTGATAGGCCCTGGCACCTCCAGGAAACACATTAACCCAGGAAAGGCCATGCAGTCCCATGGTGCGGCAGCTCAGCTCTCTGAAGCAGTGTTTCTCAAGCCTACTTGGCTGCAGACTCCCAATCACTTAGATGTGTTATGCCAGGGGACACCCATGCAGGATTTGTGTTTTTAAAATATTTCTAAAATATTTCTAAAATAGCAGATCAACAAGCTCACAACATGTCACATCATGTCGTGTTGTGCAGCTTGTAGATCGACTAGGCATATTTTCAAATAGCCAATATATATCGGTGTTGGGTGGAAACCTTGTATGTCCAAACCTTTCTTTTTTATTATTATATTAAAATAGCCGATCTACAAGCACACAACGTACACATCCTTGTACATCTGCTATTTTCACTACTATTGTGCAACACTTTTGTATGACAAAGTAGGGCTTTAATTTACGGAAAAAAACTAAAAATGTAAACTTGGAGATACAAGGTTTCTGCCTGCCAGTGACAATATATAGGTTTAAAATGGGTAAAACTGATTTTGATGTTATATTAATTTATTTTGCTGGGGGACCCCCTCATGGACCCCTGGGGAGTACCTGTACCGCACTTTGAGAACCACTGCTCTAAAAAGAACAGAAACAGTGGACTGAGGATTTGGGACTGAGCCAGACTGAGGCAGACAGACTTTAGCAGTTAACTCAGTCTTTATCATAAGGACATTCTTTTGAATGTTTAGATAAAAGCGGAGCACTATTTTTACAGGTTCCCTAAATACAACTACGGTCTTAAAACAGATGAGTCAACTGTGAAGTCTGTGAATCAGACCTGGTTCTGCAGATCCAGAGAATTAACTTTTTCCACTGTGACCATGCATCCGCACACATTGCTAGCTTAAAGACACTGTTGTGTGTTGAGGTACATATGTTCCTGGGGAAAATACCCTATGACTTCTACGTATTTCTCCTGCGAAAAGTGTACACCTGTGATGTCAAAACGCTGTGCTTTGCGTCAACGAGTGCACATACGTACTACACCGGCTTGTACACCCGATGACACAAACTGACATGCACATTTGACCTCACAAGGCGCACACTTTAACATTTCGTGGGAGAAATATACGGAAGGCATAGAGTATTTTTATCCTGCACTTTAAATGAAATTAAATAATTTAACAATGTACTGTGCCCTTCATGGGAGGAAGAAACAAAAACAAAACAAGCAGAACATCAGTCTGGGAGTCGGTCAGTAGTGTATAATTTTCGGCCTAATCAGCTTTGCCGGACACATGAAGTGGCATTGAGTCCAATGATGATGACACAGACGGGCCAGTGGCCCTGGCGCCTGACATGTGGGGGCGTAGGAGAAGCCTCCTGGGTGACCCTTTGTTGCAGGCCTGCACCATGGGAAGATCATATCAGAGAGTGGGAAGGATACGGATACTGCCAAAGAGTCAAAAGTGAACAGCGTCTTTGTGTCAGTTTGTTCTTTATCTTACAGTGGGCCGGGCTACATGTAGGCAAGGCTAAAGTAGGTCTTTAGGCATGGTTCATGTGGTCGACACAGACACAGGGAGCCTGGAGAGCAAAGAGGGCTCTAAGTCAGTTTTAATAGGCACATTATTTCTCCCCCCTAACACCCGAACGGGCTTCACTCTCTGAACCAGTGGCCGTTTGAAGTCGGTAACAGCTGTAGTGTTCCAGCTTTTATTTAAAGGTCAGCACACTGACTTCACTTAAAAGGAGAGGGGGGGGAAGAGAAGGAGAGAGAGAGAGAGGGGAGTGGGAGGAGGAAGAAAGAACAGAGTGTGTGTGAGAGAGAGAGAGAGAGACAGGGAGAGAGAGGTAAAAGGAGGGAGTTGAAAAAAGAAAGAAAGAAGGAAGAAAGAAAGAGAGTTACTGGTGTAGCGAGGGATTAGCTGTGGGAGAGGTTAAAAGTTTGTGGAGTTGTGTCTGGCCTCCTGCCTGCTCCGCTGTTTATTGCCTCGGGCCTGGAGATCTGCTGCCAACATTAACCACACCTGAACCACTCTCTCTCTCTCACACACACACACACACACACACACACACACACACACACGCACACACGCGCACATGTGCACGTGCACGTATGTACCGGTATGCATGCATGCGTGCACACACTGGGATGAAGAGGCGCACGCGTTGCCTGTGCGTCACTACACCACATCGGCACGACGTTCCCCCTGTGCACGCCTCCTCTCAATATCATCCAAGGGTGTGTGTGTGTGTGGGTGTGTGTGTGTGTGTGTGTGTGTGTGTGTGTGTGTGTGTGTGTGTGTGTGTGTGTGTTGCCTGCACCACACTCACTGATGCCAAGTCATGACTTCTCCTCATTTGTTAATCCCCCCCCCCCTCCAGTGCTGTGTTACTGGATGGCTGCCTGGTTCTGAAGCTCTGGCCAACTTCATCCAAATCCCTTCACCTCAAGACCCTTTTATACTTAGCTGCACAGGGTGTCACGCACCAGGAAAAAAGACGATCTCTACAACGCGCTGCTTGAGCTTGGAGATCGTATATTTCTACATGAAGCACAGAGCCTTTCAACCTCACAGGTAGGGCTGTCACAATTATTACATAATTGACTAATCGCAATTATTTGACATAATCGCGATTATTTGTCATAATCGTCATAGTCGTGTTGAAAAATGTTCATATAGTAAGTAAAGAAATAGTGGAAATAGCAGATCTACAAGCTCACAACGCGCCGCATGGCAAATACGTCAGTAATTTCTTTGTATATTTAGGTTACGTGTGTCATATCTACCATATGCAACTTCAAAGCCTAAAAGCCAAACAGAAATGTAATTGTCAACGACAAAAACACAATTCAATTGTTAATCGCAATTATTTGAGAGAAAATGAATCGTCATGTAAAATGTCATAACCGTGACAGCCCTACTCACAGGGCTGGCATGGTCACAACGTGAACGATGTCACTTGGACGAAGGGTCCACAGCGAGTTCAGCGAGCTGGCTGTGGTGGGCAGACAGATGGGGGAGGGGGCTCCGCATGGGGAGTCCTCTTGGCCGCCATTAGGCCATGATGTGACGCCCATCGGGCCACAGGGACACGCAGTGACACACAGGGTCACAGTGGGAACCCGGTCTCAGACAGAGGAGAATGTTGGGATGCCACCCACCACCGCATGGCCCGGGCAGACAGACCCAGCTCTGTTCAAAACCTCTCTCTTTCAGCGGAATTCCCCTTCCACCAAAAAAAAAGAAGAGAACGAAAAAAACGTGCCAGCTCGCATAATGTGGTGCGCACGCACGCACGCACACACAAACACACACACACACACAAACAGACATGTACACATGCACACACGTGTAGTAGGGACACAGGAGAGTCTGGAGAAAAAGAGGGAAATGGGAAGGAGACAGTTGATATGGAGGGGGGGGGGGCTTTGCCCCAGGCAATATAGACAAGCCTGGCAGCCAATTAGTGTAAGCTGAGGACCCCCCCCCCCCCCTCCCACCCACCCTACACATACACACACGCACACATACACACGCACACGTACACGCACACACACACACACACACACACGCATGCCCACCGCCTACCCCCTCAACACTCAGCCCTGGCCTTCTGAACTTGGCATCGGTCGACCCTCCATGCTCGTGCTCACGTGCACATCAAAAGCGATTAAAGCACGCGCCTCCCGGCTTAAAGATGAGTCCGTAGCCCTTCAACATCTCTGGCTGTGTAACCTCCAGAATGCACTGGGCTTCCTCCTGCCACAACAGTATCCAAGTTCAGCTGGGCCTGACACAGGCCCCTCCTCTGCTTGTGGAAGTAATACCAGATTACAGAGCAACTGTTGTTAAACGTTTATATAATGTGTTTTTCTTCTTCTTTTTTCCCCCCTCTCTTTGTTTGGACAGCTGTCCTTTAACAGCGGGGCGTCGTTCGACGCCGCTCTTGTATGGCTGTCTTTGTGCGGAATTGACGTCTCATTTCAACTTAATAAACATGAAATACATTCAGGACTTGGCAGGGACGGGGAAGCTCTTCGGGGCTGATGTGGGGGTGAGGGGTGTACAGTGTGGGCCCATGGCGGTTAATTTTGTTCCATTTCTTTTCTGTTTCCATTCTTTCCTTTTCATTCTCAGAGCATCTCTCCTTTCAGTAATGCCCCCGTCTGTAAGTGTGTGTGTGTGTGTGTGTGTGTGTGTGTGTGTGTGTGTGTGTGTGTGTGCGCGCGTGTGTGTGTGCGCGTGTGCATGTGCGCGCATGTGCGCATGCGTGCATGTGCATGTGCATGTGTACAGTATGCCAGTTGTTCTCAACCTTTTCAGGCCGCGACCCCCAAAACAATCATATTTGAACTGGGGACCCCCCTACCCTGACGAGCACTAAGAGTTGAGGCATTACATTTTGTATAACACGGTTCTATTGTGAAAATAGCCGATCTACATGCTGTTGTGAGCATGTAGATCGCTATTTTCACAATTTCAGCCTCTAATATTTGACAATTTGGTCAATGTTTAATTTGACATTTGAGATATTAAAAAGTCCTTAAATCTTCACTTTAAAAATGTGCAGATACCCGTATGAGTGTGTGGCTGTGTTGGCTCGTTGGCTCGACTACACGCACCCTGCCTCCTATGCAGCAGCGTGAGGGTTAAACCCACGGCTGTGTGACTCAGGTACTTGGGACGTGTCCGGACAGGCGACCCAAAACTCCAACACAGATCCGCACACAACCGACAAAGAGGGGGGTTCACAGAGCAAGAAGTTCTAAGGAAACAAAAGGAGAGAAGGAGAGAAGAACAACCCCTTGACAACATTCTTGTCTTTGTTGAATCAAAGTAGGGGAGCTTAAAAGAAACACCCATCAAAACAGCCATTCATAAAAAAGCATAGCCGTGTTGTGTGTTTGAGGGAGCAGAGGGAGACGAAAGGGGTGAGAAATAGGTCCTCTGTACCGAAAGACCATCAGAACTACGAGCCAACGCAGGAATGTTACCTATAAACCACTATGGTGTGTGATTATGCGTGTGATTATGAGTGTGTGCATGCATGCGCGCATGCACGCACACGTGTGCATGTAGTGCAGTAAGTGTGCTTGTGTGCATATCGTCACTGTCGGGCAGAAACCTTGTATCTCCAAGTTTCAAATTTGTAAATTTTTTCGCAAAGCAAAGCCCTGCTTCATCATACAAGGCTGTCGCACAAAAGTAGTGAAAACAGCCGATTTACAAGCACACAACGCCACGCGGTGCGAGGCGTTGTGTGCTTGTAGATCTGCTATTTTCACTAGTTTAGTTCATTTTTAAAATGATAAATGCAAAACAAACAGTCTTGGACATACAAGGTTTTCACTCGACAACAACGATATGTGAGTGTGTGTATGTGTGTGCAGTGTCGAGTAAATGTGTATGTGTGCATGCGTGCGTGTGAGTATGTACATGTACAAAAGAGTAAGCGTGTGTGTGTGTGTGTGTGTGTGTGTGTGTGTGTGTGTGTGTGTGTGTGTGTGTGTGTGTGTGTGTGTGTGTGTACAGTGTGTGTGTATGTGTGTGTGTGTGTGTGTGTGTGTGTGTGCACACGCTTGGGCGCGTGCACGGGCCCAGCATGCTGGAAGCTCTCCCAGGGCCCAGATGCTCTCTGTCAACACAGAGATTCCAGAGAGGAAGCAGGGCTTTACAGCAGCAAGCTGCACACACAGCCAGGACCTGCAAAGACCAGGAGCCAGGAGAAGACAACCTGCTTCACATAAACATAGACCTCCCTGTCTCCCCTCTGGGCCACCGATCCCGCTCCGCTCTGGACAGGCTGGGGCTTCAGACAGCGCAGGCAGGGGCGTCACAAGGTGGGGGAAAGTGGGACTGAGTTAACAGGGCCCAAGGTGGAGGACTTAATTGTTTTATACTTTAGCTATTGAAAAATCGCTGATCTACAAGCTCACAGCGCGGCACCGAGTGCCGCGCTGCGAGCTTGTAGATCTGCTATTTTTGAAAAGTCTTGAAAATGTGCGCAAATCTTTGAAAATATGTCTTTTTTTAAGCGAACATTTGTAACTTGAATTTTGCTTCTGGGGGTCCCTGGAACAAAATGTTGTGAGATTGGGGTCTGTGGCCAAATACATATCATTTTGGGGGTCCTTCACGTGAAATAGTTTGACCACCACTGACATAGAAACATATTTCAAAGACTTGCTAATTTTTTTACGATTTTTCAAAAATAGCAGATCTACAAGCTTGCAGCACGGCACTCGGTGCCCACGCTGTGAGCTTGTATATCTGCTATTTTTCAATAGTTAAAGCACAAAATAATGTGTAATAATGCCAGTCTAAATGGGATGAAGAACATGCATGGGGGGCCCGCAGTGAATCCTTGTACCCAGGGCCCAGAATTTGGTGCGACACCCCAGCTCGCTCGCTCTGGACAGGCTGGAGTCCAGACGGCGCAGGCTAGCCTGGGAGAGAGAGAGGGGGAGAGGGCTGGCCGGGGACTGAGCTGCCACACAGCTTCTCGTGCTGGGTTGGGCCCCTCTCTCCTCCTGCCTCTGTCAGGAGGTAAATAGCTATTGGCTGCTCAATAAGTGGCTTCAATGCGTTGGAGTGAGGGGCCTTTTTTCCCCGCGCTCTCCCAGCCTTGACAAGCATGTATTGACAGAGCAGTTACACACCAACCCATTGGGGGAAATCCTCCACATTGTGCCCCAGGCAGCTGATAAATGGAACTCATACACTACCTGCAAGCATGATCTCATGCGCATGAACACGGCGTATCCCCACACGTGCACACACGGCTCAATACCAACCTAATGCAGGCACAAGCGAGGAGAAAAGGGGGGACGTTATGCTAATGCTAGGCTATATGTGTGCAACGGGGCTGAGGAGAGAAGGCGAGACGTAAAGCAGAGAAAGCGGTCCGCGGACAAGCCTACGAGGGTCGATGTGACCTCGTCACACAGATTGTGACGCTGACTTGTGGCCACATGTTCCCGACCCGATCCCATGACAGCCCATTTCCCTGTGTTGCCTCAGGTGACTGCCAATTACGGAATGGAAATGACTGTAGTTTGGCCTTATATTACTTTGATATCTATAGGGAACATCCAAATACTATTAAAATGGAGCCATTCAATAGCTAATTAGGAACCTTGGCAATAGGTCTCTAAACCCAAACAGATGTATTGACACAGCAGCAGACAGTTAGACCTGTCGAGAGAGAGAGAGAGAGAGAGAGGGGAGGGGCTACAGAGAATCAGGGAGTAGCATTAGGACTTGCATCAGAATGTGCATAAGAGGGGATAATTCTCAGGAGGCTGGTGATGCCAATCCCACTGACTCCAACGAGTATCTTTCATCAGCTTCCAGCCTGCCAGCCTAACGCTAGATAAATGAAGACCTGGGAGGGAAAGTGCCGTGCAGCCTAGGGGGAGGAGCCTGTACAGGCTCCACCCTCCAAGGCTGCA
The DNA here is from genome assembly GCF_963921795.1 of Nannobrachium achirus. NCBI lineage: Eukaryota > Metazoa > Chordata > Actinopteri > Myctophiformes > Myctophidae > Nannobrachium > Nannobrachium achirus. The sequence goes on along the minus strand of NC_137816.1, from coordinate 34,520,049 downwards.
TAGGCATTCCCGATGGCCATGATCTCAGTCAGAGACAGAGAGGGCCCGAGCCCCCAACAGAAAGCCAGTGTGCTGTCCTGGGAGGGAAAGTGCCGTACAGCCCACCCACCCACCACCGTGTCTGATTTGCAGCTGATAAATAGCTGGGGGTGCAGCACTCACTTTCACTTTGTGATATGATGTCGGTAACCTTCATTGATCTGCGGGCGGGCAGGCAGGCCTTATCGCTGCCTCTCCCCCTTGTGATATACTGTGATCCGGGGCCCTGACGGCTTTTTAATACACTGCACTTTGGGTAACGGTGTCGCAGGCACAACCTCCCACCGCCCGCTAATACCTGGGGCCATATTTTACTGCAGCGCCTATGATGGCCGTGGAGATTGCACTGAAACTTACTCTGGGAGAGTGCGCCTGCCCTGGAGCGGGATAGCGTTGGGGGCCAAAATAGCAGAACAGTAAAGTACACAGTAAAAATCCTGAGAGTTAACGTAATTCCGAGATGTGTATCCTTTTAGGCCCATTTGTTTAGGCCAGTGGTTCTCAACCTCTTCAGGCCGCAACCCCCAAATGAATCATATTTGAACTGGGGACTCCGCAGTCCGCACCCTGACGAGCACTAAGAGTTAAGGCATTACATTTTGTACAACATGGTTCTATTATGAAAATAGCATGATCTACATGCTCACAACGTGTTACGAGGCGTTGTCAGTAATAGTAGATCTGCTGTTTTCACAATATTTGACAATTATTGTTTATAAAATGTTTAATTTGTCCTTTTGAGTGGGAAAGCAACATGCACATTAAGTTAATCATCTGGGGACCCCCCAAAATAATTTGGGGACCCCCACAGGTTGAGAACCAGTGGTTTAGGCCTACTTATTCTTTTACACTTTCAGAATTAACTATTTAAGCCCTATTTTATACTTCATCGTATAATGGTGTTGTGTGGTGGAAATAGCTGTGAGCTTTTAGATCAGTCCTAATTCTTATCAAAATGTTCGCCTATGATGACATGCCCAGAATAGGGACGCCAGGTTGAAAGTGGTTAAATGAACACTTTTGTTTCTGTGAGGGTAGACTAGTAATCACAGCTCTCCTCTTTCCTTTTCTTTTCTTTTTTTTTTATCTGAACTTCTCAGTCTCTGCCCGTGTGTGAGGCTCAAACGCTTCTCCACGTCAAAACCCAATCAGGCACCTGTGTCAGAACACAGAGCCCGTGTTGAAAGAGAACACAGGGCTTTTACTCGAGCGGAATAAGTGCTGACAGCCACTTCCTCTCGTCAGATTTATCCATGCACTCTCGCTTCCACACACACCTGACCTGATCGCTGGGACCGCAACCTAGGGCTGGGCAACATGACAGATCAAAGTCATTTCAAACTTTTGCCTTAGTGACGATTAATGAAAGATTCTGAAAAATAAAATCCAAAAATCGACAAGATCTAGCCTACAAGCTCAAAACGCATTGTGATGTGTTTCATTGTGAGCTTGTAGATCAGCTAATTTAGCTATTTTTGTATGCCACCATTGTACAACGAAGAAGTATAAGTGGTTAATCAGACTAATTGATTTCTTCAATTAAAGAATATCTACTGAATTTCTTCATTGTTGTTCAAATTCGCCCTTATTCTATGAACTTACATGAGCAAGAGAAGTCGGTTATTGGTTCTAAACATAAATAATATTTTCAGTTAATTGCCCAGCCCTAACGTCCGGTCTACCCAATGCTAAGGAATACCCATCTCAGACTGGTACAATGGGTGGTCAGATCTATAGGGATTTCAGCGTTACTTTCCACCTGGTATGGGACATGCATGTCATTATAGGCATAAGTTAGCAAAGATATTAAAGAAGGGGATCATGATCATCAGGTATTATGACTTATTAACTCTAATTCGGGGTAATGCTTTTCAGAAGTCGCGAGAGTGATGTCATTTTGTAGTTGAAACGGACCTCGGTGGTCGGAGACAGTATGGACAGCTCTTTAGGCTTTCAGCTTTCAGGAAGAAACCAAAAATAGACAGGGAAGATATATTTCCATATTATATTATATTATAGTTTATTAGAGTAATGTTGACTCCATAGACACATACAAAATAGAAAAAGCACAAAACTATGGCACCCCATCTTTAAAGAATCTTAGCCTATACAGTAGATCTGCTATTTTTAAAATAGGAATTAATTAAGTGGTTAACGGTGAAGGAATATTACTGATGCAGAAATATCACTACTGTATCACAACACACAGGACTTTGCTATGCACACCCATGTCGCTTATAATACACAAATGCAGCAACTATATACTCCCCCCCCCCCCCCCTCCCGCCCCCTATGTACATGGGTTGAGCAAAGCTACAGATAAAGGAGACTGGACGACTAGCAGCAGAATTATCCCAACTATTGATTTTAGCTGTTGGGTATTACAGAGGGAAACAGCGGGTTTATCAGGCCAAGATCCCCCTGCACTTTCACTAACTAAACGAGTATTTTCCGGGCTTATCAGACAAAAAGCCTATTACTGACATTCTCAGCTTCCCCCCACAACTAGATAGAAAAGACAGACAGACAGCATGACAGATAGAATGACAGACAGACAGACAGACAGCATGGCCAATATTATCTAGCCACTGTATTCATTTTGGCAGCCTTGCTTTTATCGACCAAGTACTGGCCATTTTGCTCATATACGTCATATGCAGGGATGGAGCACAGAGTACGATGTAAAAGCTAAATGGCGGGCATTTGAATATGGTTAATGGGGACCTCTATAGCCCTTATACCCTGTGCATCAGTAACCCAAGGTTACGTCCATAGACTCGCCACCAGCACAAAACATTCCTGCTTGGGGAACCACTTCCACGTACTATACACTATACAGTATGTCCGTCTGTTGGCTGCCAGCTGACCAGCTAGCAACCTCCTCATACGGTCTCTTTCAGTCTCTGGTTCCGTGTCACTGCTTTGGCTTTATACTTCTATATGTGCCCTATAATCGGAGATAATGGAAGCTTTTTTAATCCCTGAACGGAGCCTAGTACTAGCCTTAATCACAGGGAAAAGGTATGTTTTAATTACCGACTAAAAAGATCCAGACGGATACCTGTGAGGTACCCATCTGTGGATCCCGGGTGAGTTTGTCTTATCTGTGAAACCTGAATGGAGCCCCGTTCTCAGTACGCAGGTTCCTTCGGCACGAGCCGGGCGAATAAAGAGGGCCTCTCATTCTTCTGAGATGAAATTATACTCGCAGAGACATTTTGAATGTATACCCATTTCCCAATATTAATAATGAAGAAGAGTAGAGACAGAGAAAATTTCCCTCAGCAATTACTGTGAAAATCCATACTCTGATCAATGTGCAATCCAAAGGATTGTCTTAATACATATAAAATATAGACTACACAGTGTGTGCGTATGAATGTGCATGAATTTACTGTGGCATAAAATGACCCCAACAAGATGAGAATATTATTGAAGAAATAAAGCCAGGGTTTAATGATTTACATATTTCATCACAGGCGCGGGGCGAGGGAGGAGAGTGAAAGAGAGAGAGAGAGAATTTATAAGAGTGGAACCGAGTGCTAAACAGAATAAATGATAAAGAAACGCACAGCCAATGGCCTTTAAGCCAGTCTTGTTCCAACTAAATATTTCCATTAAAGTCTTCATCCATTATTTCAACACCTAAACTCCCTCTGGTGTATTCTGCAGGCAGGGAGTAAACATAAATTACACAGTAAAATTCTGAGTGTATCTATTTGTAACTCCAAGAGTGTACAAATCTAACCAAATGGTCCATATTACTCCCTAATGGGTCCATTTGGTTGCATGTGTACACTCTTAAAGTTAAATGTACACTCAGGAATTTACAGTTTATGAATTTGGATTAAGTGGTGGGAGAAGAGGAAGCAGCAGCACAGAGAGGGGACTGAATCCTCACCACCCTAGACTTGGCACCCTATCATTGCCACCCTGGCTTGGCACACAGTCCTTGCCACCCTGGACATGGTACCCTGGCGTGGCACACAGTCCTTGCCACCCTGGACATGGTACCCTGGCGCGGCACCTTGTCCATGCCACCCTAGACTTGGCACCCTGGCCTTTGCACCCTAGCCTTGCCACCCTGTCCTTGCCACCCTGGCCTTAGCACCCACAGTGGGGGCAATGCTCTCCTCCCCACCGGTCTGCCTTCCATGTCTCTGTGTCGGCCCTGTAATTTGCTTGGGGCGGAGATAAATCTTATCTCAGAGACCTGATTAAGTTTTTAATTTACACTCCAATCAATAGCCCAGGTCTATTGGCAATGTGTCTAAAACTCTATTTACCAAAGGATTCCCTGCTATCAATTGATCAAGGACCCGGCAGCCATAAATTATGGGCACATGCATGTGTGTGTGTGTGTGTGTGTGTGTGTGTGTAAGAGAGAGAGAGAGAGAGTGAGAGTGAAAAAGTGAGAGAGCCAGGTAGTGTGTGTCTGAAGGATTATTTTAGGGTAGAAAAGAGATATGTGTGGTATTTTCACTGCAGACAGATAGTCACTAGAGGCTGGTGCTCATGGACATTTGAGCTGGGACGGCACACACAAACACATTTCTAAGGCTCTGTTCAATAAGCTTTTATAATATTTCCGGTCGACAGCTGATGGGCCAACAGTTGGCGTTTTATCCATAAAGCTAAATCTATGTACAGTGGAATCCGTCGGCTGGTAGAAGAGGCAACATTAAAGAGCTATGCTCATCAGCTCACTCCCACACAACTTTCCAAAGCTTCGCACCCAGAGTGGCCCTGCTAAATGTCTTTGACTAACGAGACCTCCCACTTCCGGTCCTTTCTGCATGAGCGCCATTATCTGTTTACAGTCCCTGCTTTCCCAACGGAACTGTTAAAGAGGAATCTGCTGGGGTCTGGGTACCCCGCACTGTGAATTCCTGAACGCAGTTCCTACGCCATGCTCCATGGCATTCCGCCTGGGAAACAGAGGGAAGGATTGTTCAGGCACCAGTTCGCACCGCCATGACATCCAGGAAACGACCCGTTGGCTATTTTCAGCAGCTGAGATGTTTGTTTAGGATTAAAGGGGAGGGAGGGATTATCCACGCAGCTCTAGATAGTCAGAACTCTAAAGATCCCATTAATCTTAACGGGGGCCATCTTCACCTGATTCCAGAGTCTTCCCAAACATAGCTCTGTGAGAAGACACAGGGACTGAGAAAAGGACACATGCAGCCACAGATCAGACTCTCTTCTCCTCTTGGCTGTTCCCAGAGGAAGTAGGGGGGGGGGGGCAGTGTTATCACCGTGGAGAAAGTGTCGTCATGGCGGTTCTGCTCTGACCCTGCTGACTCGCCGATTCCTTAACATGAGATCATTTTGGACAGCTGACCTCAATATCACCACGCTCTGAGGACGAAACAGATCCAATGGAGCTTCATATTCACCCCCCCTCACTCAGTCAGTCAGTCACACACACACACACACACACACACACACACACACACACACACACACACACACACACACACACACACACACACACACTGCCTTCAGAACATCAGCGGCACAGATATTCAATATCCCTAGCCGAGCGATTCCTTTTTATTCTTGCACCGTCATTTAGAGGAATTAGAGGAATTAACAGAGGCAAAGTAAACAAGTCCTCTTCCTCCTCCCTGCACCCATTTCCACTGAGACAGAAATAAATGAGAGGAAATACAAGCTGGGCCGCACAACCACTGTTCAGGACATTCTCAAAACACTCGCATTTCAGTGCTCTATTTATCTTCAGCCTCATTCCTTCGCTTTTAGTCATCAGTATCAGGTACAGGAGATAACATAAAGTATACAGTATATAAATGGGGGGTGGGTGGCAAAGTTTTGGTTCAGGTACAGCACATTCTAAAACACTGTTATACCTTTTCACCCAGTGTTTAAATAAATGTAACAAATGTTTAAGGAGCATGTCGTGTGCTATACTTTGTTATTAGGTGAGAAGTTCTCCAGCAAAGCCTGGCGTAAACACGTGTTGGAATTACATGTAATTATAGCTGGAGAACTTCCGTATGGGAGCAGGATGAATCACCTCTGCAGCTGGTTGGTGTAGGAGGAGAATACATCGTACCTGTTCTGTGGGGGTAGGAGAGTGGAAGACAAACTAAGAAAGAAAGCAAGGCAGGAGAAAAACTAACTAAGAAAGAAAGCAAGAGAGGAGATAGACAAATTAAGAAAGAAAGCAAGGCAGGAGAAAGACAAAAGACCCTAATTTATACTCCATCGCACGACAGTGTCACTTGTGGCCAATTACTGATCTTCAAGCTAACAAAGCGCAGCGATGCGATGCACGGTTAGCTTGTAGATCACTTCTTGTTAGCAAGCGACATCATCCTGCAATGGAGAATACATTCAGTAAGATAGAAAGTAAGACAGGCTGGTGCTATGCCAGAGGACCAGAGTCACCAGTCCTCGTTGGATTATCTGTTCTAAAGAGTCACCGACAGATATGTGCAATCAGCCTCCATCCTTATGTTTCTCTCTCTCTCTCTTGCGCTCTCTGTCTCACTCCCAGCCTTGCTGGCTAATGTCTTTGCTTGATTCGATTGTGGCAATTAGGCAGTAATCTATAGAGCTGGGGAGTGATGGAAACATTTCCCACTGTCCTCCTCATGTTTCTCAGAGCTGCTATAATTAGCTAACTTTGTTTCTCATTAAACATCAGAGCAGTATTTACATACCCAGATCCAATTTGGCTCCGTGGAGCCCATTCCTTTTAAGCCATCTCGAGAACCCTGAAACATGTCTGTAAACAAAGGAATTCGGGAACTACAAATCTGCAGTTATTTAAATCAAACTTAAGTCTATTGTATCTAGGAGTCACATAATGTGGCTGGAATGTGTGCACACGAAACAATGTCAGCACTGTGTGCATGTGCATGCGTGTGTGTGCGTGTGCGTGTGTGTGTGCGTGTGTGTGTGTGTGTGTGTGTGTGTGTACAGTAGATAATCATTCCAGAGCAGCATGTGGTTGTAGATGTAAATGAGGCCTCCACGTATCCCCAGGCCTGTTGGGGCATGAGGTCTGATCTTCAGACTAGAGGACCTCCTCCAGTACCTTGGTTTCAATGAGCCCACATGGGAACTGGAGAGGTAGGAACACCTATATTCCCCCATGGCTCATATTCAGCCTAAATTGTTTTAGCAGAGCACAAGCAAAGCCATCATCGCCACAGAGGAGCATATATGTGTGTGTGTGTGTGTGTGTGTGTGTGTGTGTGTGTGTGTGTGTGTGTGTGTGTGTGTGTGTGTGTGTGTGTGTGTGTGCGTGTGCACGTGTGCGTGTGTGTTGTGGGGAGGTGGCAGCGTGAGGACTGACTTCCGAAGACATTAAAATGCACAAGGACAGGGCTGGGAGAGTGGTTTGCTTGAGAAATGTACGATCTAAATTGAAAGCATTTTGTAATTCAAATCAGAGCAACATCATCTAAAGACACAGCTGATACCAAGGAGAATAAATCTAATGTAAATGGGGGCCTGTCTTAAGTACTGTGGAGCACTCTTTCCATATTCATTACTTTCTTGTCCTGTCTGCTTTTAACTAGCTGTGGTTAAAAAAAGAGAACATCTTGATTAGTGGTGGAGAACTTTATCTGGAGGCTATTTATCTGGGGTTTTTTAGTGTGCTAAAAACAGACTTTTGGGAGTTGGAAGAGAGAGAGGTCAGGGGAAGAGGCAGAGAGGGACTGTCCCATGGATCTGTCTCCTTCACAGAGGGACTGTCCCATGCAGGGGCGTCACAAGGGGTAGGAAAGTGGGACTGAGTTACTGGGGCCCAAGGTGGAGGGGCCCTAATAACTTTAACTATTGAAAAATAGCAGATATACAAGCTCACAGCGCGGCACCGAGTGCCGCGCTGCGAGCTTGTAGATCTGCTATTTTTGAAAAGTTGTGAAAATGTGTGCAAATCTTTGAATATATATATTTTATTTATTTTGCTTCTGGGGAGAACCCTGGAACTAAATATTTTGAGATGGGGGTCCGTGGCCAAATACATATCATCTTGGGGGTCCTTGACATGAAAAGGTTTGAGCACCACTGACATGGAAACATATAGGTTTCTTGCACACATTATCACAATTTTTCAAAAATAGCAGATCTACAAGCTCGCAGCGCGGCACTCGGTGCCGCGCTGTGAGCTTGTATATCTGCTATTTTTCAATAGTTAACATTCATGGGGGGCCCGCAGTGAATCCTTGTACCCAGGGCCCAGAATTTGGTGTGACGCCCCTGGTCCCATGGATCTGTCTCCTTCACAGACGCTCAGGTCTGCACAGTGCTGGACTGGAAGCTAAACTACATGTACTTGAGTGTACTGTACAGTATATATATTTTTGCAAGCTCATGGCTTTCATTCTGTCACATTTCAAACAGAAATATTTTACTTTTGACTCCACTACACATCTAGGAAGGAACTCTTAAGGCTCAAACATACAAAAAAGATTATGAATGAGCCACTTATGAACCACCAATTTCAACTATAGGGAAATAGCCAATCTATAAGCTGAGCTTGTAGATCGGCTACTTTCACAATTACTTTTTTTATTTCTGAAAAGTTCAAATTTATTTTATTTTATTACACAATTTACAATTTAGGCATTTATCAGACGCTCTTAATCCAGAGCGATTTACAATAAGCAAGGTAATATATTAATACACTAATGTTATACTTTTCCAATACATCAATCCCTTAGTATTAAAACAGAAAATGTACTTTGTACTTTTGAATACTTGAGTATTTACTTGATTATTGAGTGCATACTTTGTCCATCAGTGGATCTGCAGCAGTTCAAGCCGCCACCCACCCAGCACTGTGCACCAATTGTAAACTTTTCTGTTGATATGCAAAGCAGTGTGGATCATTTTGTGTCCCCATGGTAACACACAACCCCTGCTTTGCACAAATGTAATGATTAATCATGCCTTTGATAACAATGGCCAAAATCATTGCTCCATCATTAACGGTGTGCGTGTGTGCGTGTGTGTGTCTGTGTGTGTGTGTGTGTGTGTGTGTGTGTGTGTGTGTGTGTGTGTGTGTGTGTGTGTGTGTGTGTGTGAGAGAGAGAGAGAGAGAGAGAGAGAGAGAGAGAGAGAGAGAGAGAGAGAGAGAGAGAGAAGGTGCTGCCCCCCGTCCCCCCGTCCCATCCCATATTGTCAGGAACCAGCATGTTCTCTGCATGTGGTGCCCTAGTGGCTACCACAGGTACTACAGCTCTCAGTTCAGTCCAATTCATAACTGATAACTGATTTACAAATAATGAGTTCCCCTTTAGATGTAGCCTATTTCACAGCTACATATCTACTCTGAAACCTACTACCAACCTACCTAGTACCACTCCAGACAGGTCATTAAATCTAAACAAATCTAAAATCCCACCTTACACCCTAACATTCTCAACCACTTAAGCCATACACTTCTTTATATGCTGAATAAAGAATATAGCCGACCTACAAGCTCACAACGCGTCACATCATGATGTGTTTGTGAGCTTGTAGATCAGCTATTTTCACTATTAACTACACACGCACGCACGCACGCACGCACGCACGCACGCACGCACGCACGCACGCACACAAACACACACACACACACACACACACACACACACACACACACACACACACACACTAAGATACCAGTAAGACGATATAATAATGGCATGTTTAAAATAGGGACCCCAAGTTGGACAATCCAAGTGGTTAATAGTTGTATCGAGTTGTTGTAACTCTGAGAGTATATAAATGTAAATGAACACTCAGTATTGTACAGTGCATTGTGGGCCGGTGGTGGCTATTACAATAATGGGTGTGAGACACAGACCTGCCTGGGGTCCACAGGGACATCCCTGCATAGAGAGAGAGAGAGAGGGCAGGGGCCAAGGTCTGACAGGTCCAATATCACACAGCTATCAAAGCTTATATAGAGCATATTGTCGTTGTCGGGTGGAAACCTTGTATGTCCAAAACCGTTCATTTTGTATTTATCATCTAAAAAATATACTAAACTAGTGAAAACAGCCGATCTACAAGCACACAACGCTGTTTTCGCTATTTCGTGCGACAGCCTTGTATGATGAAGCAGGGCTTTGCTTTACGAAAAAACTTGCAAATGTGAAACTTGGAGATACGAGGTTTCTGCCCGACAACGACGATATGAACGGAGAAGGAAGCGGAAATCCAATCTATTCCTATGCTAGTGTCCATAGAATGGTGGAGTGTGAGTACATATGCAGGAATGCGGCCAGCACCGGGGAGGAGGGTAATTCAATCAGCGGCGCTTCGGTTTGACGCAGATTCACTTTGTCAGTTGCGCTTTACCAGTAATTCATCTTTTTGAAAACGGAGACAATCCAAACAATCATTTCTTTCAACTCAAATACCTGGCAAAGGGGGGCGGGTGAAAATCTAATAACGGGATTTTTAGTGGCTAACACCCCAAAGCCTTTCACATCTCATCCTATCAAAAGACAAGTCTCCCTTTTCCTGATGTCCTGGCAAACGCTACTTATTTAGAAATGTCTTGAAGTGGAATACCGAGGATAAATCCTGCAATTATGGCTTAACTCTCTATTAGCTATATAGATAGGGCTGCTATCACCCTTAAACAGATTGGACATAAAGACACACGCATGAGGCAAATGCACAAACGTGACACACACACACACACACACACACACACACACACACACACACACACACACACACACACACACACACACACACACACACACACACACACACACACACACACACACACACACACACACACACACACAGGCTAAAGTGAGTGGTGGAATGCATGAGTAAACAGTGTGTTGTGTAGAGCTGTGTGTAGGGGTCCAGATGGGCAGGCAGCACGGAGGCCTGTCCTGGGAAAGGGCTGTCCTAAACCTTTTTTTACACCCCTCCTCAGTCCCCCTCTGGCCCTGTGTGTGCAGCAGGCCCGGAGCTGGCCTGTCCCGAGTAGCACAGGGTTAACCGCACCGCCCCAATCCACAGGCGTGAAGTGAAACAATGAAATAATGGCAGCGAGTGAGCGCTCAAAGGCATGGGTGGGTGGGTGTGTGTGTGTGTGTGTGTGTGTGTGCAGGGGCGTCACAGGGCGTCAAGGGGATTTGGGACTGAGTTACCAGGGCCCAAGGAGGAGGGGCCTTAATTATTTTATACTATTGAAAAATAGCAGATTTACAAGCTCACTGCGCGGCACCGAGTGCCACGCTGTGAGCTTGTAGATCTGCTATTTTTGAAGTCGTGAAAATGTGTGCAAATCTTTGAATATATGTCTTTTTTAAACGAACATTTGTAACTGAAATTTTGCTTCTGATGGGGTTCCTGGAACTAAATATTTTGAAGTGGGGGTCCATGGCCAAATACATATCATTTTGGGGGTCCTTCACATGAAAAGGTTTGAGCATCACTGACACAGAAACATAGGTTTTAAAAAAAAACCTTCAAAGACTTTTTCAGAAATAGCAGATCTACAAGCTTGTAGATCTGCTATTTTTCAATAGTTAAAGCACAAAATAACGCAGTGAATCCTTGTGCCCAGGGCCCAGAATTTGGTGCGACACCCCTGTGTGTGTGTATGGGGGGGGTGGGGGGTGTTCAGTACAGGCTCCTGCAGATGTTGCCGTAGCCTTGGCGGGTCACACAATCACACGCATTAGCATTCCTGATGGAGGGAGCCCGGATTAGGGAGCCTGAATGCCTTTCTCAACTCTGTCAGAGTTTGAACACACCGGAGAAACAGGGCAGAGAGAGCGAGAGAAAGCCCAGACATGCGGGGAGAAAGAGGGGGGGGAGACGAGAGTGAAGGGAAAAAAGAAAAGCACCTTCAGAGAGAGCGTTAAGGACAGAACTGTAAGCTGGGAGAAAGAGCAGACTAAATAGTAAAAGGCAGGGGAGAGGTGGAGAGAAAGGCGAACGCCGAGGAAGATTGACAGGGAAATCACACCAAATTGACTAAAAAACACCTAATGAAAGACGTTCTTTTGCAAACAAGACAATGACGGGAAATCAAGCATGTGAGAATGTAATGGTTTCGTGGAAGAGTGCGGAGTGGGGAAAGGAGTGCATATGTGAAATGAAGATTGCTATTTGTATTTGTGGCTGAGCGACTGAATGAGCATAGACAAAGGGCTTTTTCTTTGTGTGTGTGTGTGTGTGTGTGTGTGTGTGTGTGTGTGTGTGTGTGTGTGTGTGTGCAATCGAGGGAGAGCGAGAAAGAGAGAGAGAGAGAGAGAGCAGAGACAAAAGCTTTGCTCAACGTATGTGTGGCGGCCTGTCCTCTTCTTTCCCAGGACAGGGGTCCGGAGAGGCCTCATATTTCTAGCTGCTGTCAGGGGCAGAGACAGCAACGAGCAGCTGCTTTCTACGAGGTGCCCTGGCTCCTTCACACACGCCCTTTGATCCAGCCTGGCTGCCTTGGCCACAGCCAACAGCCTCCCCCTGTGTGTGTGTGTGCGCGCGCGTGTGTGTGTGTGTGTGCGTGTGTGTGTGTGTGTGTGTGTGTGTGTGTGTGTGTGTGTGTGTACAATAAAATCCTCAGTGTTAATGCAACTCCGAAGAGCATACAGATGGAACCAAATGGACCCTTATGGGTGCATTTGCTTCCATTTGTATGCTCGTATGCTCATATTCATATGAATTAGCTAAGGTTTTTACTATGTACAGTATGAGTGTGTGTGGTTAGGTGGGGGGGGGGGGTTAATTGGCGTGGTGAGGGGCACAGGTGGCGTCAGGAGCCAGCCAGTGAAACAAAAGCAGTAAAATGGAGAGAGAGATAGACGACAACAGTCTCGTCGTTCTCTCCCCCTCATTCTTTGTCTTAGTGCGAGTGCCAAATCATTTCCCTGGAATGCGGCTGGGCCAGTCTGAAATGGCTGTTTATTCAGTCGAGATTTGAGAATGTGTGGCGTGGAGAGATGGACAATACTAACACACATAACACTTGCACACCCTCAGCCACCCCCCTCCACACACACACACACAAGTATACACACACACACACACACACACACACACACACACACACACACACACACACACACACACACACACACACACACACACACACACACACACACACACAGAACATGCACACATTCTCACGAATGCAGTTAATTAAGAATAATGAAGGAGGCACCACAGCCAGTTAGGTTTTTATGTCAGATGAAACTTGCGACAGAGGAAAGGAGCTTGTGCGTGCGCAGGGCAACAGTATGAGAGCTGTATGCTAATCCAGCTGCTCCAACTTTGGAGGGGTCAATCGCTGTCTTCAAAACAGGGGGGATCTGGCCAGTCTCAAAACAGAAAACACCGAACCCATTTCCAGTCTCTCGAAGCTGGACTATGCGGAATAGCTCTCTCTCTCCTCTCCCTACCCCAGTGTGTAGTCTACATGTATGCTCTTTGCATGTAGGCCTTTCATAATTCTATCAATCCTAATTACTTGCTGCACCACTGTCATTTTAGAGAGAGCAAGAGACACTTCTCTACCACAGAGGTCTTCAACAGGGGTCCGGGACCCCTAGGGGGTCCTCAGAGTTACTGCAGGGGGGCCGCCAAATCTTTGTGCGATAGGATAATTCTTTTAAATTAACAACTTCCCTATTCTGAGGATAACTTTAGCTAAACAATAGCAGATCTACAAGCTCTCAATGCCTCACCTCGGCGTTGAGAGCTTGTAGATCGGCTATTTTCAGCAAAGTTTGGTGTAGAGGTAAAAAAAGAGCAGACCAAGTACATAGTGAAAGGTCAAGTTAACCAAAACACGAATCCAACATAGACTGATGACAGTGCTGTCAAACAAGTTTATGAATCACAATATACAATATGTAGAGGGGGTCCCTGCTTCATCTCTCACTCAGCTAAGGGGTCCCTGGCCTGAAAACGTTGAAGACCCCTGCTCTAGCAGCAAGGCAGATCTTTCTGTGATCATGAAGCAGTCACACGGTGCCAAGCGAGTAGAGCCTGGGTTTTGACAACACAGACGCGGGGTTACCCTGCGCCCGGGGGGCACCCTGAAGCAAGATGGCCACGGTCAATGGGTGCTGTTTTGAGAACGTGCCATGCCACTGTCTCTCACTACTTTCTCAAATAATCAGTACTGATCAGCCTGCTATATCAGTGGTTCTCAAACTTGGGGTCGGGACTCGGGACCACAAGTGGGGTACCCAAATTATTTAGTGGGGTTCCCAGATGATTAGCTTAATGTAAAAGAAATGTCTCACTCAACGGTAAACAAATCAACATAAGTGTATACAGGGTATCTGCACATTTATAAAGTGTCAATTTAAGGATTTTCAAGACCGTTTTAATACCAAACTGGCCAAACTGTCAAATATTAAGTAAGCAAGAGAAATAGCAGATCTAAATGCTCACAATGCCTCGCACTGCGAGGCGTTGTGAGCATGTAGATCTGCTATTTTCACAATATTTATCTGTGGAGTCACATTAAATGTAATACCTACAATTCCAAGTGCTTGTCAGGGTGGGGGTCCCCAGTTCATATATGCTTATTTTGAAGGTCACAGCCTAAAAAGGTTTGAGAACCCCTGTGCTATATCATTGGTCCCACAGCAGACACACACACGCACGCACGCACGCACGCACGCACGCACGCACGCACGCACGCACGCACGCACGCACGCACGCACGCACACACACACACACACACACACACACACACACACACACACACACAGTGTTGTTCAAATCGAGCATGGGATGATATAGTACAGGGAGCTTAACGGAACCCTGTCAATCACAAAGGGGGTGGAGCAGCACCACACCGGAAGTAGATATTGCAGCTTCTGTAGGTACAACATTGATATTTGTACACATTTACTACATTTTACAAAACGTATATATGTGTATACTGTATGCTTTCAGAAATACCCAGGAGTGTCCAGTAACATACACATTACATAATCAAGTGAAAGTTCAAGTTCCATTGTTCACCTTGGGGTCACGAAAACATGACTGATTCCAGAGCTACCACTAATGAGGCCAGACAGCATCAAAGGAGCCCGTGTCTGTAATATACATACTTTCACCTAAAACACAGTAGTGGGTGATCTACTGTAGGGGTGGGTACTGAAACCCGCTGCCAATATGGTGCCAGTTCCTATACAACAGGTATCTACTGGACCAAATCATAATGCATGATGATGCCTCATTCTGTGCATCGATCTTGCAAAGACGAGATCCTGTGTTTATAATATCAATCACCGCCAGACCAATCACAACACAGAGATCACCACACAGATATCTTAACCCTAGTAATGACACAACGAAGATGATGCCAACTGTAGTAATAAAGTAATGAATACATTTCTCTGCTTTACCAAATGGCTACTTTCATGATAGTCTTATAACAGTGTATTTGTAACACTGTGTATCATATAGTTAAATTACAGTGGTGTGTTGCTGAAGGCAAAAACACAAATTATTAAGCTCGGAAGATTATTCCTAAAATACACAAAGTAAAATCCTCAGGTTTGATTTAACTCTGAGGGAGTGTAAGGATGGACCCACAAGGGTCCATCCAGGAAGTGAAAGGGAACCATAGTAGTTATAGTCATGTTTCTGACGGTATAATGCTACAGATTAAGACATAACTAGATTTTAGAATGGGGATTTTTACAATGAATGTCTCTCCCTGTGCTTCCAGTAGCAGTATCTGCTCTGCTGCCTGTGTGATCTCCCAGTCCCCTGCTGTCCCTGTCTGCTCGGCCCAGAACAACAGAGGGAACAAGCAAAGTGACATCCGTGCACACAGTGCACACACTGAGAAGCTCTCACATTTGTCATTAGCAGAGAGGTGTACCTTTGTCCCGAGCCATTGACTATGAGCCACTCTACAAGTTAATATTTGCTTCTGCCTGCTCATAAATTTGCATGATATTAGAAACATGACCTAAATGCATTTTTATCACCCGCAGTAATTAGCCGTACATTGGTTGTAGGAGGGAGAGTGCTAAGAGCCCGATTCATCCCCGGCTGGGCCGTGGCGGGCTGGGAGAGAGAGAGAGCTACAGCTGGGATGGGAGTAGGGAGGAGACGATACGCGATATTATCCTTTATCGTGATAAAAAACACTCACGATAATCGTATCGTGGAGATTTAATTCATCGTGATATCGTCCTCCGTCATGCACTGTGATCAATTCACCTTTTATTTGCCCAAGCTGCATATCCGGTACCACTTAAACCCTTTGGTAAAAGGTACTTATAATATACATACTTGATACAGTCTTTTTTTTCCAGTCTCTATCAAATGTCTTTGCCAAAAAATAGCCGATCTACAAGCTCACAACGTGTCGCAAGGCGACGCGTTGTGAGCTTGTAGATCTGCTATTTTTTGGCACCCCAGGATAATGGCTTTTGATTATTGCGATAATATCGTAAATAGCGATTTCTTTTCTCACAATAATCGTGATGTGAAATGTTCATATCGTCCCATCCCTAGATGGGAGCACAGCAGAGCAGAGCAGATCAGAGCAGAGCAGGGCTGGCCCAGCAGATGAAAGAGGAAGTAAACAGGGCCAGAGCACTGCCTCTTTAATCTACAACTCCAGCGCCACGCGGGGAGGGGAGGGGAGGGGCCAGCAGGCAGGCAAACAGCACATCCACACAAAAGGGGAGTGTCAATGAGGGTGTAATAAGGAAAGACAATGAGTAAACAAACAGGGGAAGTCCGAGGCCTGGCGTGTTAGAAACTCCCTGCTTCTCATTGCCTTGGCACACACACAATGGCCCCACTGTAATTAGGCATCCCAATAGGTTGTTTAACATTTGCATATAAATGCCCTCACAGGCAAACGCTAAACACCCTGACACAAGCCATGGCCAAAACAGACGTTCGCCACACCTCTACCCCTCTAGGATGTCTCAGGGGCCCACTTA
Source organism: Nannobrachium achirus (assembly GCF_963921795.1). Taxonomy (NCBI): domain Eukaryota; kingdom Metazoa; phylum Chordata; class Actinopteri; order Myctophiformes; family Myctophidae; genus Nannobrachium; species Nannobrachium achirus. The sequence continues at coordinate 34,503,094 of NC_137816.1, read as the reverse complement.
TGTTGGGGGGGGGGGGTGCCCCCCCCCCACCCTATCCCAGCCTCATGCCCCTTACCCATTCCAAGCTGGCACCCATTACAGAAAATGTGAATGGCACACCATGGTGTGGGGTATTCAGTTCCTGTTTCTAGAGAGATTGTGAAACAGTGCTGCCAGGCTTCCTGTTGAAAGCCCACTGAGCTGTCTGTCATGAGAAGCTGTATTTTATTCTGCCCACAGAGCTGAGGTTAAACAAGGGGGGGTGCAGGTGTCGGCCTTGGCTTTTTATGTGCAGCACCTTTGTGTGGAAGAGAAGACAATTCTCACGTAAATAGAGTAAACCTACATAAACACACACTTTAGAGCCCGACCAATGCCAAATTTGTGGGTCAGATGCTTGTTGCGACAACTATGAAAACCGGCACAACTTGTCTATCAGAGGGTGAGTGGGTGGGTGAGTCAGTAACACCTCAATGTCTATAGTCTACTCTATAGCTGGGTTGTGACATCACATTGCTGTGACATCACATTGTTGACCCATATTTGGCAATGCCCATGGACGCTCCCAGAACCACACTAACAGAATCCCTTTTATGCCCATATATGGAGATCCCTGATGCCATATTAAGCCCATATCTGGGAATGCCAATATATATTATATACATATTGTGTCAGTCTAATCAGTGTGGCTGTCGCGACACAAGTCACACTTGCAAATGAATTCCGTCCTTGTACCTTGTATGCCCATATATGGAGATCCCTGACCATAGCTTGGAATGCCCATATATGGACATATTATGTGAATCTCATGTGGTCTATATTATAGACCACATGAGATGTTAAACACCCTATAGACTCTATAACATAAGACATCTATGATGTCAGACGTCAGTCATATCCATATTTGGGAAAATATTTTGTCCACATTTTGTCCAACTTAAACGACCAACCGCAACTCGAACCACACTTGCAAATTAATTCGGTCCTGTGCGAATTCGGTCCTGCGCGACCTCGCCCTTTAGGGCGCTTTTTGCCGCTAGGGCGTCTTACTGGAAAGAATGTTCCGCCTATAAAATGCCCAAAATAGAGATGCCATGTTGAAAGTTTTTGAAAATTGGTTGCATTATTGTCATAATGAATACTGTGTTACTCAAAAAGGTCAAAATAATAAGCGCTATATCAGACAAACAGCTGATGTATCGGTCATGCTATAGCGCATGCACACGCACACAATTCAAAGGAGCTTTATTGGCATGAGAAAACATAAGTTTACATTGCCACCCACACACACACACTGCAGATTGTCCTGAGGAAGCCAGGGGTCTACAGAGTGTGAGAAACTTTGCATTCCAAAGTGTCGATCAGGGTGAAAACACACACAAGTGGCCTTGCTTAATGTGCTTAGAAAACCAGAGGGTGGCCAAACTGGCCATAATATGTGGCAGCGCAGACCAAGTTAACACACATTGAAGAAAACCTATTGAATTTCATGCAAACTGTTGGAGCAATGCCATTGTATGAAGGCCTTTTCAACCACTGTACACTTCCTTTTCTGTCTGCACCGTTGTTATGACAATGGTGATTCATGAAAAAAAGAAAAAACTATAGAACGGAAGGATGTGATGAGACTAGTGCCCCCCCTGCCACACACACACACACACACACACACACACACACACACACACACACACACACACACACACACACACACACACACACACACACACACACCTCTCACGCTTTTCTCTCCTCCCAGCCCATAGTCTCTCTAGTGTAAACAAAAGACTGTGTCACCTACAAAGTGCTCCTGCCCGTGGTTCTGCTAGCAGGGAAAATCCGCAGAGCTCTGCTAACCAACAGAAGAGAGCAGGACTCCAGCGACATACGGGGGAGACTTCCTGTGTTTAATCCCCAGCCCAGAGAGGAGTAGACTCTGCTTAGCTTCGCCCAGAACTGTGGTTCTCAAACATTTTCATTTCCAAGCATGCTCAAAATCTTCAACAGGGGGTCCGGGACCCCTAGGGGGTCCTCAGAGTTACTACAGGGGGGCTGCCAAATCTTTGTGTGATAGGATCATGTTTTTTACATTAACCATTTGAACCCTAGCACCCCCTATTCTGAGCGGTGTAAGCTTGTAGTCCGGCTATTTTTGTCAAAGAGGTTTGTAGAGAGAAAAGAAGAGCAGACTTAAGGCCTGTCTATACTTTGACCGAAATGTTCGGTGAGTTGTGTTTTCAGATTCTCATTCGGTCTAATGCTTTTCAGGGACATAATTGTATGGTCGAAAATTACCTTTTGACTGAAATCTTCGGTTTCGGTCGAAGTATGGACAGCCCTTAAGTATTTGACGGTTCAAGTGGTTAAATGTCTGAAAATACACATTACTCCGACATGCTGTCAAACAAGCCTAAGCTGTCTAAGAAATCTATGAACATTTTTAATCTGCAACACAATTTTATACAATATGTAGTGGGGGTCCCTGCTTCATCTCCTTTTTTTTGGCCTGAAAACGTTGAAGACCCCTGCTCAAAATGATATTATTTTGCCGCAGACCCCCCCCCCCCCCCACCTGAAAAGATTGTGTACCAGGGACCCAGATAAGAGAAGATTAGTAATAATAAGTCAACATTTGTCAAGATTGTTCAATTATTTTCCAAAATAGCAAATCTACAAGCTCACAACTTGCCATATCGTGACACATTGTGATCCTCTCAGCTATTAGATCGGCTAACAGCCTAAATGAAAAATAGGGTTCCTCATTTTGCTGGAGACCCACCTGGAACTCTCAGGACCCCTGGGGGTCCCCGGACCCCACTTTGAGAACAGCAGCAATGCTACGAGATACCGCCGCAAACGTTTTGGTCTTTCACCTGCCATGTGGTCTGTTGTTCCTCACCAGGGCATGACCCAACATGAGGGAACACCTGGCTGCAACAAAGAGCAGGCAATAGCAACAGCCAAATTTACCACCATTCACCCACTAATGCACGATACACGCCTTGTTTTTCTTAGAAAAATAAATTAAAAAATACCACAGCTTCAAAAGAGATGCTAGACAAATTAGCACACCTAAGCTATGTGGCAATTTTTCACATTTCTACCAACCACAAGCGATTAAGAAGTACTCTGGAGGAAAGCTGCTTAAACACTGCCCCGAGGGAGAGGAGAGAGTGACAGAAGAGATGTAAAATATACAGCATTCACCAGTGGTGGAGAGTAACTAAATACATTTACTCAAGTACTGTACTTAAGTACTTTTACTTTACTATTACTATTAATATTACTTATTACTTGTTTTTTTTATACTTTTACTCCATTACATCTTATTACATAGACTCCACCCCTACATCTCCACTGCAGCTGCAATAATTTGAGACCCATTTTAGACTTCGGCCATCGAAAATAGAGCATTTAAAAGCTCAAAACGTTGCATTGTTTTTTTAATACCTGCCTTTTACTTGTAACCAAGTATTTTTAGATTGTGGCATTGGTACTTTTACTTAAGAACTTCTTTCACCACTGGCATTTATTTCCATTTAAAGGATTGACAGCTCTGATGTAAAGACAGGACAAACTGACCATGTCAAGGTCATCTCAGTACCTCAGGCTAACTTCCTAAACGGGGTTAGTGCTGCCATTTGGTTTTGACTTCATACAGGAATATTTGCTTCCTTTTTGTTTATACCTGTCTTAAACTAGAATATTGATTTATCAGGTCTGCACTCTGCAGTGCTAACAAAAAATATAATCATAAATGTGTGACCCAGCACGCCGAAACGTGACAGACATATCCACTGTCATATCAGGATAAGAAGAATTGAATGTTATAAGAAGCAGCAAGGCGACAGCGGGAATGTTGTAAATTCAAATGAAATAAGCCTTATAAATTGTGCAGGCGTTCTGTTTTACGTGCGGGGCTCTATGCAGTGGTACATGGCCAATAACACAAAAAGCCACATAAACTAGCCGAGTCCCTCCATCTTCATTCATTAAACAGAAGGGGAAAATGAATGCCATGGGGACCAGACGAGGCGAGTGACGTCACAAAGCCGAGGTCACCGGTCTGTCACGGCCGTCTAGCCCTGTGGCAGTCCCTGGAGACTGGAGAGCTGCCCCACCCCCTCCAGGCCAGCCCAAATCCCTGTGCCGGTGTACTGAACCTCCAAATGAAAACCAAACACTGACGGAGAGCCGCGTGTGGAATATGGAACAGCCACAGCTCTGTCGCTGTCATCAGACACCAGCCAGTATAGTCACAATACAGTGAGGAGAGCATGGCTAACCATACAGATGGGAGGTTGTAGAAAAACAGAGCTGCCGTACACCAAAATAAATATACATTTTGTCTGTGCGTGTGTGTGTTAGAGAGAGAGAGAAAGAGAGAGAGAGAGAGAAAGAGAGAGAGAGAGAGAGAGAGAGAGAGAGAGAGAGAGAGAGAGAGAGAGAGAGAGAGAGAGTTCTCTTCCTCCTCGGGCCAAACACAAACACACATACTGTATATCTCCAGTGTTCAGTGTTGCTGTGTGGGAGTCTGCTTTTCTCTAATCAATTTATTATGAGGCGCTGAGGTCCTCGTGTTTGTTCATTTAACACACGGAAAATGAGAAGGAGCATTTGTTTTAGGTATGGAGAGACAGTGTGAGAGAGAAAGGGAGAGAACGCAGAGGAGGAGAGTGGAGGAGGGGGTAGAGGCACACAGGACAGAGAGACACCCTTCAGCTGAATCTGGAGCTGTAATAACGTAGCTTTGAGGAAGTGTTGATTTAATTGCAGCCTGGTGTAACACTTAATGCAGTCTGTAGGACACCTGGCGTAGATAGCTTACACTCGGAGTCGGGACAGTGCCAATTATAATCCAGCCAATCAGAAATCTTTCACAAATCCTTTGACATGCCCAGTCTAAGAGCTAGATGCTTATTTGACGAGATGAGATCGGATGGCGACAGACACATATGCAGTATATTGTCTCTTTAATTACAACGTCTGCAAAGGTGGAACTCTGACATAAACAATCATCTGCGCAATCAAACACAATACCACCAACACAATGCGTTATAATAATGCATTCCCCCAAACAGGAAAATAATATTGCTGTGCGCAATATATATGTATTATCACTGTAACTAATACACAGGGGAATGGCTGAAGAATACAGCGTTTCTAATAGCACTGTAATGGCACTGTTGTATTCAACACTATATGAGTCCCTCAGTGGTTATAATACTGGTGATCTCACATTTGATAAGTTGACTATCAAGTGGGTGGTAAAGCAATCGGTCTTGACATTTACTGGCATACCCAGTAAATAGAAGGGGGAAAAAAACAAGCAACACTTTTTTATTGTGTTTAATGTTACATTACTCTAAATGAGAAAAAAGGCTACATGTTGCCTACATTTATGTACTTATTGAAATTAGACTGATAATTAAATTCACCAAAATTTGCAAAAGAACTACAGAGATATACATACATACATACATATATACAGTACATCATTAGATACACTGTGTGTGTGTGTGTGTGTGTGTGTGTGTGTGTGTGTGTGTGTGTGTGTTGGATATATATATTGTATAATATATACTGTATAATATGTATGCATACTCCACATTCACACATATTTTAACGTAGTACTGTTGCTAAAAACAAATAGCTGTATCATAAATGTGGGTTAGCAATTGAAAATCACTAGCTGTGTGTGTGTGTGTGTGCGTGCGTGCGTGAGTGCGTGCGTGCGTGCGTGCGTGCGTGCGTGCGTGCGTGCGTGCGTGCGTGCGTGCGTGCGTGCGTGCGTGCGTGCGCGCGCACGCGTGTGTGGCCGTGCGAGCATGCGCGTGTGTGTGGCCGTGCGAGCATGCACATGTCTGTAAGTGAATAATGTGTAAGCGAATAGAAAAAGGGAAAGATAGCAGCATTCTGCCTGGTGGAGAGCAGACATCAGAGGCTAGGGAAGCAGCAGCACTTTAGAGGCCATTTTATTGCTTGGCTGTGGTCAAGTGAGGTGCACCGAGCTCAATTC